>NW_026934115.1:0-11389 GCF_032062105.1 Saccostrea cuccullata | reverse complement strand
TACTCAAAGACAGATCTTGTCACTTGAAAAACACATTTAAAAAGTGAAAGTAATAGCCCCTACTCGAAAGTAATTATAGTATTCTTTTTATTGCAAACAGACATGCAGATGTATAGACAGATAGGGGTAGATATTAAATACCCATAAATCTTCAATAAAGGGTGCATTAAAATTAAATACCTAGCATGTTATTCTTGACCACGGCACTACCTAAATTAAGTATTTTACTAATATGGTGAAAAAATCTCTGAATAGTACGCAGTTATATTGTATAGCTAGATACTTGAAGGAAGGATATGGAAAATAAAACAATACCTGCAGAAATATGGTGCAATGCTAATGTATAATCTAGTGCGCAAACACTTTTGTAGCTGAGCATCAGAACAATCAAGTGCATCAAATCCTAAAAAAGTGAATCATTAAACAAAATGTGACATATAAAAATATGCGAAACATTAAATAAAAAAGCTTATTTCCAATATGAAGAAAACTCTAAACAAGAGGCCCACGGGCCTTATAGGTCACCTGAGTATCATGTAACAACTTTCGAGCAATTGAATTTGGTTCATGTTTTAATGAAAAGCCATGAAATTCACAATTTTGAAAGTCAATTCAATGAGAACAATTTCAGCTTCATTATAATTTATTAATATCTGTATTACAAATATGTCATTAAAAAATGAATTTTTATCTCATTTATTTTTCAATAAAATAAATCAAGATTATGTATATTTTTACTAATGAAAATTGCATAGTTGAATGAAATCTTGTTTTCACTTGTAAAAATTAAGAATGATTCTTTTTTTGAGACGGGGAAAAATTACAAAGAAAATAAAGTAGAAAATAAGCTGGTAACACTTTTTGCATGTAATGTAAGGATGAAAATAAAATGTCTCATACGTAACAACTTCGCCTAAACAAGTATTAAAGTATTAAGATTTCCTAATTTCTTTTCTTTTCCTTTTTATAACCGGGCACTTCATGCTTCGTTGGTTGCCTTGTTACCTCCGTTCAAGGTCACAGGTGTTACAGTTTTGAAAGAGATACATATGTTAGCAATAATTTAATACTTTGTTTTAAGATGTTTTATTCTAATCTAAATTTACTTAAAATACACACATACTTGTGTAAAATTTTAACTTTACAAAACCTAGTTATCATCGCGATTTTTTCACAATAGGATTGATACATGTACATTTGCTAAAAATAGGACCAAGCGACTTTTTGTACAAACGGCAAGTAATTGTAACTATTTGATCATGATCGAAGCTCTAATTAATTGTTACTATTTAAGATTTTGAAAGGGACAGACAAGGATTAGTATTATAATTTTGAAAATATTATTTACCTGTATTTCACAATGATTATTTTTTTTTTACACAAACTCAAGTCGTTGCTGCTGTGATGTACAATATACCGTAGATTTTTTTTTTTTTTTTTTTTTAACAAAAGTAGGCCTGCAAGATTTATGCTTGCTTGATATTAGATATAAGTCTGAAATTTTACAATTTTCATTAATATTTATTAAGGTCTTCCGTTTCCAACGGAAGACCTTCTACTGATTCTGTTGGTAAAGAATATTATTCTTTTTTTTCTTCTGCTTCCTAGACCGCAACTTTGAGGCTTTATATCTTGCTCATTTCTCAACGGATTTCGCTCAAATTTTCAGACGTTATAGACGTTAATAAACTCCATCAGAATGCTGCCTAAAATTTCAAAAAGCCACTTCCGGTTTTGAGTTATTTCCCTTTAAAGGAAAATTTATAGGCTTTCGTTTCCAGACAAAGGCTCAGAGACGGCTAAAGCTGGAGCAGAAATTCTACTGATTTTAGATAATAGAAGGATTGAAGTTGTGCACATCGGTTTTTGTTTTTCGATTTCTCTATTCAAAATGGCGCTATATAGGGGTCAAAAATTAGAACGCTTAAAAGAACTAAAAATTACTCATACTTTCCTTTTTATCTTCTAAACTTAAAATATTTTGTTAAAGTATATAGAACATAATTTGTGCAGAATTAGAAGATCTTTCAAATGATATGTTGAAAAAAGGGCTGACCCCTAAATTAAGGGACTTAGAAGGGCCAAAAGTTTTTTCCAGTTATCTCAAAAAGTATTGAGAATTTGTTATACATCAAAGAAGCAAAGTTGTTCAAAATATCAAGCTTTATCTAATGGGGTCGTCAAAATACGTCCGGCGACGTCACTTCCGGTCGAACCGGAAGTAGTCAGAAAATGCATATTTTTGCCGTTTTTGACAGGTTTTTGGGTAACATGTGTCACTAGAAGCTTAAATATTAATTTTCCGTCCGTCGTCGTCACTTCCGGTCAAACCGGAAGTTCCAAAGAATGGCTTAATTTTGCAATACTTAACATAGATTTGGAGGATTAACCCATTTTTGGACTTCATTACTCTTTTTTTTTTTAAATGAAAGTTACTTCCGGTCAAACAGGACGGAAGACCTACTCGTTGCTTTGCAACGAGCTCGGCTCTAGTTATTGATATTTTTTTATTTACGATGTCAAATTCTACTTATTTTATGATGAACGGTAGACCATCAAGCAGTACAGATAATACCCATGAACTTCCTATGTATACTATTTGTGTATAGGGATTAGCTCTTCCCACGGTCTGCACGACCGTTAATGCCTGAGGGTGCCACGCATGTAAAATTTAGTCCCTCCCCTTACCTGAGAAAACCATACGGTTAATAATCTCGGCATTTAAGAATGTCGCCGGCAATAGCTACCACGGGCAGTTTTAAACCCGTGGAAGGAAAATAATTTACAGATAGATACAAATACATAATTATTTTACCAGCATGCCATTGTGCAGCAAAGTCGTCAGCAGTTTATTTGTCCTGTGAATGCGTGTAACGTTTTCAATAGCACTGCTATCGATAAATTCTTACACTAAACCAAGCTATGGTGCTGCTATGAACTTTGCAGATCTACCTTTATTTACCTGCCATGTTCTTAAAACAGAAAGTACAATGCGAAAATTTAAATTCCCAATCCCGACTCAAATTTGACATCGGAAAGAAAAAAAATTCTGTTTTATTTTTTTTCTTCTGAAAATTCAAAAACGTGAGCGGCGGGTTTGTATACCGAACAAAATGCAATGTTGGCTTTAAATATGTAATAAGATCATTGGCATATCAACCTGGAGCAAATGAAAATAAGTTCAAAGAATTCATATTCATACATTTCACTAAATAATCAATAGAGCCCAACCCTTACACCAGAACCCCTGACCTAGGGGCCACGACATTCACAATTATGGAAGAGGCAGCCTTCATCAACATAATTTTGTACTTGGTTAGTTTATTTAATACGATGGAGCAGAGAAGGAAGGTTTCAAAGAAATCATGCAATTTCACTATATAATCTATTTCGCCCCGCCCTAGCACTAGAACCCCTGACCCAGGGGCCATGACTTTCAAAATTTTGGTAGAGGCAGTCTCATCCAACATAACTATGTACTTGGTTAGTTTATTCGATGCGCAGAAGAAGATTTTCAAAGAATTTATGCATTTTCACTATATATTTAGCCCCGCCCTAGCACTAGAAGCCCTGACCCAGGGGCTCTGTATTTCACAATTATCATCGAGGGGACTCAATGCTGATTACAATCATGCCAACAGTTTGTCTACTTGATGTCCAGGAGTAGAGAAGAAGATTTTTAAAGATAGCATTAATTGGTGATTTTGGCCCAACCCCTCAGGTCCAAGGGACCATGAAATTCACATGTTTTTGTTCCCCTTAACCCTTAAATGCTTTGTGCCTAATTTGGTTGAAATTGGTTGAGTAGTTGCAGAAAGAAGCTGAAAATGTTCAAAATTAAACGCACGATGACGGACGAAGACGGATAGCAATTTACTCAGGTGACCTAAAAAGTGTTAAACATTTTTTTAAAGAACAAATAGATAATTATTCTTATTTAACATTCTTGTTTGTATGAAAATGTCTTTTGAAAAGAATAAACATTGAATACCTTGAGGAAATGTTATAAAAACAAAACACGTTAAAATTATGGTTGAAAGTTTGATGAACATCTTTTTCTTCTTCCTGAAAATACACGTAACATAAGACTGATTGTACATTGTTTAACGTCACTCGAGAGATTTTTTCACTTACATGGAGACGCCAGGGTTTGCCGCTGAAGGGCTTTAGACCTACATGAACATGTATACCAGGCGCTCAGGGTCATTGAGCAGTGAAGGTTTTTCATCATGACACGGGACCTACCTTTTTAAGGTCATGTCCGAAAGACACGTGAACTTCACTTCTATTGCCGAGCGCTTCCAATGTTTGCGTCTTAGGTATGACGCGGCGCCTCTTCCGGTGTGTAATCTTAGAACTGTTTATTATTACTTAATTATAATAATAAAGATGTCTCCCGTCAGGTGCTGTGTTTTTTTTCTTGGGTCGCGGTGTTAGGAGATAAGTCATGACAATAAGGCGCGGGTTCCAATACCACTACAGGACGTGGAGACCGGTCCTTCGGATGTGACCATATAAACCAAGGTACCGTATCACAGTAAATGCTTGGCACAAAAAGATGCCTTACTGCTCAATCACATTCTTGTTTTAAAGGACAGCAAATTATTCATTTCCGAGTCCAAAAGAGAAAATCATCGATGTATAGATAGTTGTTAAACTAAAATTGTGCTACATATCTGAACATGTGAATAAAACATACCTTTCTTGATACAAAGTAAATAAAGTAAAATTGACAAAATGAACATTCACGACATCCTTATATATACAAAGAAATTTTAAGCAGATGTAAACATATTTTTTTAATTGAGTGTTGTGTACATTTAATATAAAGTACAACATTTAATGTAAAACTTAACTAAGTCCTTCGACATTACAAACACATTAAAATGACTCATTAAAGTCATTATTAGCATTCATTTCAAATGCTTTTTGTTAAAACATCCCCCCCCCCTTTTTCAGTTAAGATCTGCATTGCAAAGGATGGTTTTTTAATGCCTTTTAAATTACAAATTGGATAAAAGTACTGCTCTGCACTTTAAAGTAAATTTCGACAGCAAAAATACAGGAGTTAACACGTCGATAAATTCTGAAAAAGAAAGTTTATTTCAAATTATGATTTTGTTTAAATTAATTCTCTGAGACCCCATACAAACAAATATAAAAACTCCTCGAATGTTGGTTGTGTCAACAAAAATTGTAAATACATGTATTCTTAAAAAAGAATGTTGACATTTAAAGGACAACGCTAAAATATAAAATAAGCCGTCTGACGACACCCAGGACTGATTGTTTATTGTCTTTTTCGAAAATTTTTCACTCATATGGAAACACCACCACTTGCCGGTGAAGGGCTGCAAAATTGTCCTTTACTCGGCACTCAGGGCCATTGAGCAGGGAGGGATCTTTTTTCGTGTCAGCATCTACTGCGACACTTGATCTCCGTGTGTACGTTGTCATCCGAATGACCGGTCTCCACGTCCCACAGTGGAATTCGAACCCGCGACGCAATGATAACTTTGCAACTGTAGATACTACCTTGTTTGTTCAAAGAAAAAAAAAACAGAATATAGGATTTTAAAAATATTAATTCGATGCACATGAAGCAATAATCTGCGGTACGTTTCTTTCACTATCACAAGGCTTTCGAGTACTGGGTTGATTTGAAGTAACTCTTTCGTTTTGAATACCATACCCCTATTACGAAGGAGAACGGTATAAAGTTTTATCTGTGAGTCTATCTGCCTGTCCGTGTGTTTCCGTTTCAAAATTTTGGTCGCCGTTTTTTAAGCAACAACTCATTAGAGAGACATGAACTTGAAATTTTCGCACATTCTTAGCCTACACCTGTTGTGTTTGCATTCATTTTTTGTTAAAATCCAATGACAATTTCTTGTGAATCTGCGAGTCAGCTGTATGAATCTGAATTATACCAAGCTTGTACTTTACAATAAAAAGCTTTAAACGTGACAGAGAAAGTCTCTTATTTATTTTAAATAACAAAACAGTTAAGCGATGCATTTCTTTTCATTATTTGTACCTTGTAAATAAAATATCAGAGTCGACGGCCCCAAACAAATCAATCGGTACTTTCAAAGCAATTTATTCCTACTTAGGATGCGATTTAAATGCCGATTATATTCAATGTAGAAAATTTTATTTTAAAATTTGTTTGTTTACAGAAACATTCCTCTAATGGAAAGAATTGACAGAACTCATGAGCAGCCATCGGAAATGATTTGAAATATATTTCCCCTTTCGTTAAATGAAATTTTTGTTTATACAATATAAAAAAAAAATAATGTATGCTCACCGGGTTCATAGAAATAAACAAATTTTATTAGGTAGACTTGTTTGTTATTTCTTTTTGTTTAAAGGAATGATAATTATTTTAAATTTACGTTATGAAAGCAAAGGCTGCTATGTACAGGTATAAAAAGAGCCTTCGGGTGTTCATAAATTGCCGGACATGCACCGATAAAGTAAGCATTTAATTACTCGGTTTTTTTTTTAGGGGGGAGGGGTAGGTTGGGGGTTGGTTGGTTATGGTGCTCTCTGCTCACAATGCCCTAATTTATAAAATTCGTGTTTATAATTAAAATTCAATCAGCATTTAAAAAAGAAAAACCCTGATCAACACTGTTGTGACAGGTGAATTCATTTGATAAATATGAAGAATCTCAAGAAATATTGACATGTTTGTCACGGATTTCCCCTAATATTTCTCCATTTTCAGCAGGAAGACGAAGATGCAGATGTTTTCAACCTTTAAATCTATGACATCTTTGGTTTCAATCATTTACCTTACTGGTAAGCAAAGAGAATGAAATTATGAAGGATCCCTTTTTGTTGGAAAAAAAAGAACAATGTTTACAAATGTACAATATCGTACAATCCACCATAATCTCTTGTAATTATTCAGGATGTGATGCAAATTGTTGTTCGCTTTCTGAAAAACAAAAATGTGACGATGGGTTAGCACACAAAGGAATTGACACATGCAGGTAAGTATTATCTCTTACATATGTATATTGGTTAACGTTTCTCTCGAAAATATTTCACTCAAATGTAAGCGCTGAAACTTGCCGATGTAGTGCTGCATTTAGAACCACTGGACAGTGAGGGATGCATTTCGTTCCAGCACCTAAATAGAGGCTAATGGCCCACATCGCTCACCGGAAAAAAATTGACTATGCTGTTCTTAACCAGATTCTTTGTGATACCTATTGTGACCCAACCCTACCTTACGGGTCATAATGAGCATAATTTATTTAAAATCTACATGATTTGAACAATTCAGAATATACACTATCCCTGGATGCATCAACATTTCAAGATTCAGCTTTTCGGGAACAGTGGTTCTTGAGAAGAAGATTTTTTCCCTATATATTTCTATGTAAATTTTTAATTTCCTATTGTGAACTCGCCCTACAACTAAGGGCCATAATTTCAGCAATTTAAGATCTACACTACCCTAGGATCCTGCTAAAAAGGGCAGCCCGGCTTATTCTTGACACAAGTCCTATTCCTCTTCTCAACCAGAATTGCCCGCGTGAAGCAGTGGTTAGAGCATCTGCTGTAGAGTCGCGAAGAAAGGAGTTCATCCTTACGTCGCGGATTCGAATCCCAGACTAAGATGTGGAGACTGACCCTTCGGATGAGACCGTATAAACCGAGGTCCCGTGTCGTAGTAGGTGCTGGCACGAAAGAGATCCCTCCATGTCAAGAGTGCCGCGTATAGGACAAAATTTGCAGCTCCATCTGCAAGTGGTAGCGTCTCCATATTAGTGAACAATTCTCTAGAGTGACGTTAAACAATGTATACCATTAATCTTCCAAACTACTGTTTAAGACACATGAACGGTTAACAGTTTAAGAGCCAGTTGATCTATACAAATACATATCATTTTACAAAATTTCTAGTGGAATGACTCCCGAATATCTTTGAAATATATTTGAATTTCACTCCTCGGCTTCTTATAACTTTACGCTGCGATCTGAAACTAATTATGATCTTCGATTACAAAACTTTCTTACAAACTAATTCAAGGCCGCTTTTCAGTATTCAGGTCTACATATTTACGGAATAAACCTCCACAACATTTAAGACTCTCTAAATCTATGCGAACATTTAAATGTAGTGTATAAAAAACAAATCGGATCATCAGCTCTCGCTTTACTTGTGCACCATAAGATTTTGATACTGTATCTACAACGTTGGTGATTGTTAGTTGTTTGTACTTTTTATCAGAAATGGACTTAATTCCTAATTTTATGATTGTAATTCCTAAAGCCTATTACTATTATATATGTTAACTTGTTCCTTGTATATTTTTGTTTTTGGTGTATTGAGGGCCCTGAAGAAGAATATTGCATGCACTAACCAGGAGACCTTCTTTAATTAAAGTTTTAATATATTTATATTTCATTGTTAATGCGTTATGGGACTTCAGTTTATACGGTCTCGTCCTAAGGACCAGACAACATGTACCGGATTGGGACCCCCGACAAAAGGAAAATATGTCTTGTAGACAATTAAATATATATTTAATACCCCACAACAGTAATGACGGAAGTGAAAACAGATTATCATTTATTCAAAAATAAGTAATTACTTCTGTTTGTAGGCTTAATACAAAGTAAACTGTTTCTTTCCATCCTTCTATAAAAATTGGAAAGAAATTTTAATAATTGCGCATGAAAATATATTTCTTATGTACTATACAATACAATACAATATAATAACTTGACGATAGAATTTTAGTCCAGGATGAAAGAAAACAGAGTTTGTGTAGAGAATAGTATGTATATTGATCGATTGTATGACACATAATGTTGTTTAGCGATAATTTTTCACTCTTATGGAGACGCCAACACATGCCGGTGAAGAGCTTTAACTATCGTATACTCGGCATTCGAGTCCGTTGAACAGTGAGGGATCTTTTCCGTGCCAGCACTGATTGCAACACTGGGCGCTTAGGTTTATACGGTCTCATCTGAAGAACGGTCTCCACGTCCCACAGCGGGATTCGAACCCGCGACTTAAGGATCAACTCCTTACATCGCGGCTGTAGAGCAGGATCTTTAACCACTGCGCCACGTTGTAAACAATCAATGTGTATTTTATTAAAAAATGTGTATAATATTTAACAAAGTTAATGTGTATAATATAATATTTAATATAAAAGAAATGTTTATTTTTAGTTTAGCAGCAAGTTACATTCACTGTGTAAGCAAAGTACGCTCTGCTTGCAAAGCAAACCCTGGAGTCGCTGATGCGAATCTAATTATCAGCAAATCATCCGAAGCCATCATGCAAATGAAGTTAATCGAAATGCTACAAAGATGTTACACGAGAACCACTGCAAAACGTATGAAATAATTTAATTTCCAAGTTTTATCGCTTTATTTCTTCTGGTTAAAATAATAATCCAGCTTTCAAATTGGATGCGTCCAAAAAAATTGAGCCTTAAAAATTCTTCTTTTTTTTTTGATTGTCTATAAATAAAAAAATATATTGCTTTGTAAATTGCCTTGTCTAATGCTTTAAAGAAACAATTTGTGTGGGTTGTTTAAAAAGAATAAGCCTTAAAAATTGATGTGCCAATAGTTTAAAAAAAAAAGAGTCATGCTTTGATAATTTATGTATTTTTCTTTTTTTAATACAATAGTATTGTTAATAATAAAAACAAATAATCCTGTATGATCAATAACTATTTTTTTTCTTTTTAGCAGCAAAATATGCCACCCTAGAGCGGATCACAGCCTGGCCTATAAGGCCTTATGATATTCATGTTCTACCGTAGTTCTATATTACTATTACTATAGTTCTATATTACAAAATTTAAAGAGAAAATGATTCCAGTATGTTCCAAGATATGCAAAATATAAGTTGAACCACAGGAGTTCGCGTACCTATCAATTTTGCCGTCAATTTTCGTCAAAGGTCAACATGTATAAAAAATTATTTTTACAATAGCTCCAAAACTGTGTGGTATAAAGTCAAAACGTTTGTACAGTTTATAAATATATCATTGATTAATAGATAGGAAGTATCACTTGATAGCAAATATTTTGAAAAAAGATATTTTTGGAGAAAAATTATATCAGAAAATGTGCATATTTAAAAAAAAATGCACCTGCTTTATTTTGTCCTTTTCTTAAAAACCATCATTGCAGAAATAATACATGTTCATCATTGAAGGGCAAGTTGGACGTGCATGGTCTCTGCAAGGCTGTTATTGAAAGCATGACATGTATAAAGACAAGACCCCTATAGAATCTGCCATTTGCAATGTACTTTAAATATTTTTCAAGTCTTACATGTAACATTTGGACAAAATAAACAGGGAAAACAATTTACCATAGACTATATATCCAAGTCCAACTCGCCCTTCATTGATAAACATATTTTGTTTCTGCAATTATGGTTTTTCCTAAAAGCACAGAATTAATTAGGTGTATTTTTTGAAAATATATGCATTTTTAAGAATTTTTCTCAATTAATATTTTTTCCAAGTATTTTTTTTTTACCAAATGATAATTTCTATCTTTTAAGCAATGAAAAAATGATAAACTTTAAAAGTTTTAACTTGATACCACATTTAGTTTTTGGGATATTGTAAAAATAAATTTTTGAACATGTGTTGACCTTTGACGAAACCTTAAGAAAGAAAACTAATAACTAGTATGAAAGATTTCAGTCACCGCTCAGCCTGACGTTATATTGTATTCGTTCTTTGAGACTGCTCAATGATGACTGTTACTTTTTATGTATACTGATAAATATATACTACAATGAACTTTGATAAAGTATTGTGGCAAGAGTAATGCTTCAAAAATTGTGAACTGATTAGGCCATTGGTTTTCATTTCACCCACCCGAAAATTAGATATGTAAATTTACATGTATATGTAATTTATCGTACGCAGAAACATTTATAGATTTTAAAATTAAAATTTTATTTAAAAAAATGTGCATGTAGTTATTCTTTTTCAGTAATCATAAGGCATCTATAAAATGAAATAAAAGTAATCAATATCTCTATATTTTTAGATCACAAAAGCAAACTCTGGTAATTCATTGCTATCCGATATCGTGTCGTCGTGTGTTAACATTTGAACATATTCAGCTTCTTGTCTGCAACCACTCAACCGATTTAACCAACCAATTTTGGCATAAAGGATAATTGGGTAAAGGGGGAATAAAAATTGAGAATTTCATTTTCCTTGACTCCCCCTCGGGGGGGGGGGGGGGGGGGGGCTGAGAGGTGGGACCAAATCCACTAAAATTGGTGCAATCTTTGAAAATTTCCTTCTTTTGTCTTGGACATCAAGAAGTCAAACTGTTGGCATGACCGTTATAAGCATCGAGTCTTCTAACAATATTGTGA
>NW_026934114.1:0-113379 GCF_032062105.1 Saccostrea cuccullata | reverse complement strand
ACTAATTAGTATAAAATGTATTTAAAGTCCTTCATAAAATTTTTGATTGTGAATCTACAACATAAAAAAAACCTAGTATTTGTCTTTACACATAATTAAAAAAAATTCAAGATATGTCGAATCGTGAACTTAAGGTATGTCACTCGTGATTTTTTTTTAAATCAATGATTTTTTTTACTAGTTTATATTGGATAAGTACTCATTTATTGTGACTCAAAATTGCAGAGAAAATAGGGGTTAACTCTTTGATAAATTACTTTAACCTTAATAATATTACATAAGATGTAAATATGGCAATAAATATAATTTTATTTCACTTAAAATAGTTTGAATAATCTTTGTCATTGAAAAAATCTTGAAATTAATGCGCGTAAATTATTGACCTTTTTGCACTAAAAAATAACATATTTAGGGTATTAAAAAAATAAATAGGCAATAAAACATTTTTATTGAATCAAGCTTTTTATGACTTAAGTGCTGATCAGTCAGAAGTACTTAAAATGATGAAAGAAAAAGTTGTGTCAATGATGTTAATTTTGAAATATTGGTCAAAATATGTGATTATCAGGCGAAAAATTGTATGAAATTTATCTAGACTTATTTGACATATCTTTATTGTTTGACAAAGTTCATTGAAGGAAGTAGGCCTTTCAACTGCCGCTAGCGGTCGGTGTTATGAACGATAACTCACTGCTGAAATTTGTTCAGAGCAGGCTCGTGTATCTAACTGTTTATTCGCAAGGCAGTTTTTAGCATTAATTTTCCAAAGTGTTTCTTTGCTGTCAGTAGATTCCAGTGGTTTTAAAGAACTACGAACGAAAGTATTGTTCTCCCGCCTACCTCTAAGTCAATTCTCAAAAGTTAACATATTCGAATGATTTTCAAAATTTTTATAGATATTTATAAGAATTTTCATAAAACGTTACTTATTTGGGATACAAAGAGAGATAACTCTATAATTTTGATAAAACTTGTGTTTTTCACTATAGAAATCAACGGAAAATATTTTTAAAACATCTCCCGCCGTGAAACAAAAATTCCTTTTCACAGGTAATATGGACTGTCATTTAACAAATTTATGCCAAAGCTTTTTGTTTTTCACGGGGGAACATATGTTTATAGACAAAAAAAGAAAAAAAATGCTGATTTTTCACCAATTTTAAAGCTATTTACAACTAAAAATTGTATTTATTAATTTATAAATGTTTATGTTTTTGCGTAAAACATAAGAAAAGATATAAGATACATTTTATGTTATTTAAAACTATTTCAAAATATGGTGATTCTTGAAAGTTCGATTTCACTAGAAAATATCGCCCCCCCTTTTTTTTGAAGAGCTGGAATTAATGATAATTTCCAAAATGGAATTAAAATGTATATGTTCACGTTCGATATTGTCAACATTTTACCACTTTTCAAGGAAAAAAAATTGATAAGAAAAGCTCATTTGACTGATAAAGTTTCGTACACCCGAGAGAGTTAGCAAACAATGGATGGATGGATCCCAGCTGCTGATTGATGTGATATATTCCCTGCATATAAGGAATACAAAGTGGTGGATTCTGGAAATATCCTGGACACACATATTATTGCGTTTTGGTTTATCTCGACACAAAGCGTAAAAACATAAAATTTTATAATGCAAAATTGTGGTATAACATTGTGCTTTTATTCAATTAGTGCTAATCTTGACGCAAAATGTAACAATCCAAATTATAAAAGTAACTAGAAACGATCTCGTTGCGAGCAACGAATAGGTCTTCCGTCCGATTCTGAAAAATAACCCTTAAAATCGAGATGAAAATGGATTAAACATATTTTGGACACATTGGGAATTGAAACGGGTCACGAGCGTGAAAATCCAATACGCTTATCGATTACGCTATTGAACAACTACTCTTACTTCACTTGTATGTACATATAATTCTGCAACAGTTAATCTGTCTTGGAATTATGAAAGAAGGGTCACTATTCATAATTTCGCGCCAAACGCAACGAGTAAATCTTAGCGAATTTCTCTTGGAATGTTCATTTAAATAGGTGAGATAGCTTCAATCAAATAACAAAAGAGCGTTCTTATCGCATAGCCTAAATTTTGAGGTGTGGAAAGTATAACACACACATGAAACATATCGTATATAGGCAAATAACACTAAAGCAGCGAAACAGTTATTAATTGGTAATTTTTCAATTTTCAATCACGAAAGTTGACTATGCCGATTACTTACACTTTCATGAAAAAGGTGGTATTTTTCACCGAAAAAAAATGCCCCGATCGCCCTACGAGGGTCAAGAAATAAGATTCTATTATCTTTAATAACTTGCATTGAGAAAATAAAATGTTTATTTAGGTCAATTAAACGGTCTTTGAAAAATTGTTATCTTTAAAAATAAAATATTTTCTTATTGTAACAGTTGTCCTTTCTATTGATTTAATATGACACAAGTGTGCATGGGAAAACAGTGGTCACGTTTTTTACCTACTACATTCTTGAAAAACTATTAATTTTAACTATGATTTAAGCTATGTGTTACCGTTATGCAAAACAAAAGATATAGATATTGTACTTCGTTTGCACATCAGTTCTTTTCTATTTCTTCTTTGAGAAACAACCAAAACCAATTAAAGAAGACTTGTAAGTAGACCTTTGATAATAAATGTAGTTTGACACCGAATTGCAACGAACCTACGACGTGACAATCCAAGTATCCCTTCACATTTCATTGTTCCTTATGTTACTTTCGTTCAAGCAAACGCTCAGCTGCCTCTGTAAACCCCTATTGCGAAATGTCGGAATTGACAGAGACCGCCGCCATTAAGATCACGCTTCAGACTTTTGAATTTTAATATCTCGAGTTCGAATTCATCAATTTACAAACAAATTATATATTCAGCCTTATGAGAAATGTTTCTATCAACCATATTAATATGATTTGAAAATATTGAAAAACAAAAAAGTTTAAAAATTTGACATTTTTTCTTTGCATGCCGTTACGACAGGAAGTAGAGACGACGTACAAAAGATCGCGTCTTCGATAGTACTTATCACGATCTATAATCCCTGAAAGTTCCACGATGATATCTTTAACCGTTCTTTAGATTATCCACGAACAAAATGTCAATTTAAAATCAGATAATTGTCCGTAACTTGGTACCAAAAAGGAATTTCCAAAAAATCTCCAGGATATAGTAACTGCATGTAGTAACACATTGTTCCTGCAAATTTCATAAAAATCCATGCAGTAGTCTTCGAGAAATCACGTGCACATAATTTGATGGTCAGAAATATTATAATCATAATGAGCTCAGGCGAGCTTCAACGCCTTTTGCGCTGGAAATATATAGACTCAAAAAAGCAATTAAGCAATCCTTCCTTTACCTTCACTGAAAATCTCAAGTCAATATCTTCATTCGTTTTTTAGTGATTGCCCGGACAAGCTGACCCTTTTAAAATCAGTAAATCGTCCATATCTCACGACCGGAAGTGACGACGTAATTATAAAAAATTTCCAATATGGTTCAGGCCAATATCTATCAGATCTGAAAGTTTCGTGAAAATCGACCAAGCCGTTTCGGAGAACTCGCTTGCAAAAAAATCGGTAAGAAAAAAAAAATAATAATAACTAGAGCAAAGCTCGTTGCAAAGCAACGAGGAGGTCTTCCGTCCTTTTTGACCGGAAGAAGCTTTCATTTTTAACAAAAATGAGAAATAACGCAAAAATTGCTTTGATTTCTCTAAAACTATAATAATTAATGCAAAAAAGGCTTTTTTGCTACTTCCGGTTTTACCGGAAGTGACGACGGCGGACAGAAAATTGATTATTATGCTCCCAGAAACATATGTTATTAAGAAACTTGTCTAGAACGGCAAAAATACGCGTTTTCCGACTACTTCCGGTTTTGTCGGAAGTGACGACGCCGGACGTATTTTGACAACTGCAATAGATTCAGCTTGACATTTTGAACAACTTTGCTTCTTTGACCTATATCAAATTCTCAGTACTTTTTGAGATATAAATAAAACAATTTCGGCCCTTCTAGGCCCTTAATTTTAGGGGCCAGCCCTTTTTTCGACACATCATTTAAAAGATCTTGAAATTCTACACTTCCTTTGTTCTATAAGTCTTAACAAAATATTTCCAGGTAAAAAGATATTGTAGAAAAGTTGTTAAAAATTGTGAAATTCGCGATAGGCCTATTTTCGGGCCATAGCGAGCGCCGACGTGCGGTACTTACAATAAAAATGAAATACCTTATACATATCTATAGACTTTGGTCTATCATACCTGAAAGTTTCATTCTTCTATCTTGAGCCATTATTGAGAAAACTGCCGGACAAAATGACCCTCTAAAACTCACTAAATCGCAGAAAACTCCGAACCGGAAGTGACGTCATCAAATTAAAAAAAACGCCTTAAGTTCATATCATTTGTCATCAAAGCTGAAAGTTTCATGAAAATCCATCGACGCATTTACGAGAAATCGCGTGCACAAAATCGGTAAGAATAATAATAAGAAAAGTTGAAAAGAAACAACAGAAAAATAAGAAGGTCTTCCGTTGAAACGGAAGACCTTAATAATAATAGGGAAAAAGAAACCGAACGAAAACAATAAGGTCTTCCGTTGGAAACGGAAGACCTTAATAAAAATCTGCCGTTGCACTTTGCATTATCACATTCCCTGTTGATCTCCTCAACATGTAATAACCCTTATTATAGTAATCCTTGTTACTTTTACGGTTTATTCTTATAATAAATTTGTTGGTATATTGTGTAATGAAATTTTATGCAATATAAAAACTTTAAACATGTGAAAAGTCTTCATATAACTTGAATTAAAAACAAAATTATTCATGCTCTTAAGAAATTGAGCTCAAAAACGTACATTTTGAAAGAAAAGTTAAATTATAATCCCGGAAACAAAGAATCAGCTACATTTATGCTTGAAGATGATTTATTTCAAATTTTACCGAAATATTTGCCGAGATCAAAGAAATGCCGCGGACATTGTTCTCGAATAAATCACGAACCTCATCAAAAAATGTCAGCTCAGAAAAAAACTATCAAACCTGTACATTTCAAATGCATATTTGACTGTAGAATAAAGTACTTGTTTAGACCACATCGATGTGTCGTCTTTTGCAGTCTGAACAGTGTAAACTGCAACGAGTTGCTGATGACTGTTTGATTTTAAAGCTAAATGGGGCTGTTCCCGGACCAATCTACGCAATTTTAGACCCAATTAAATCAATAAAATAGATACATGATTTTGTTATTGTATATTCATTAAAATCAATTGATATATATTACGAAGAAATTTGTAATTAAAAAAGACTATTTTTAATGCAACGAAAGCTCACATACACAGGTACATGTTAGCAAATAATTTTCCCCTCTGGTGTTTAACGGAACAGCGAAAAGCGAGGCATGGATAGTTTACTTAATTCTTATTCTCTATAGAGGAAACGATCGACAGTATTTTATAATTCTTATAAGAATAGAAATAAATTATTGAAATGTTATTTGAAACATAAAACCACCGCTAACGCTTCGGCTTATATATTTTAATTAACATTTATCGACCTCGGAGGTTATCCTTCACTAAAAAAGCAGACTTTATTTCTTAAATATTATTCAATTTCAGAGATCTGTGATTTAAGGACCAGAAAACAAGTTGTATGAGTCGTGATGGTGGACCCTTGCTGTCTGGTGAAAATAATTCTTCATGCAGACTCTGATTGTAGAATATAAGGTTCTTCTGAAGGAATCTTAATATTTTTAAAAGGGTTTTCACACTCTCATTATGGAAGGAAAAAAGGACCTTTGGCTGAAAATACTTGTCATTCATTGTCTTCATACTTAGTATATTTCTAATTTAGAATGTCCAAAATAACATAAAGCAGTTAAATCAATAGGTTTGTTGTAGGAATGATAATTGGTTATAAAATTGCTAATTAGTAAAACGTAAAACGTTTGAATTTCGACCTATTAATCGATAAATAGTATCAAAATACGCATTGAAAAAAAATATTTATTTCTATTTACACAAAAAGGTTGAAAGACACATATTAGAAGTAAGAAATATTCTGCTCATTATCTTGATCAGGAAATTATATATGTATGAATTATTTTTTTTTCAATTGTTAGACAAAAAAAAAAAAAAAGAAAATAAGAAAACCATTATGATGAATTTCGTCTGAAAAAATCTGACACGGATATCTTTCCACTGATGTCATACAAATTTTTTCTTCATTGTCACCATAACCAAAACTTTGTCTGAACTTTAACTCATACGATGTTTTTCTTGTAATTTACTTTAATACTCATAGATAACGGGAAATTATCAATAGAATCGGCACCATGGCGAAAACTGGAAAGAACTTCGAACGATAGTATTGTTTTCCCGCCCACCTCCAAGTCAGATTTCAAAAGGTAACATATTCAATGAATCTTTAATATTTTTTTAGATAATTTATATGGATTTTCATAAAACTGTCCTTATTTGCAGGGAAAAAAATAGAGAACTCTACAATTTTGGTAAAACTTGTGTTTTTCACAATAGAAATCAACGGATATCGGAAAATATTTTTTTAACCTCCTCCCCCACCCCCCGTGTCTTAAAAGTTTTTTCACAAATTCATACCAAAGCTTTTTGTGTCACACGGGTTGAGGGGACATATGTTTATTAACAAAAACGATGAAAACGATGATTGTTCGTCTATTTCACAGCGATTAACAACTGAAATATTATATTTCATAAAGGAGTGAGCATCCCCTGCCGCCCTGTCGAACCTACCTTATGCTCTTCGTCATGATCGGGATAAAATGAGAATCCGTTGTCAATTCAATGTCTTAATAATAGACTAACAATTAGTATGAAAGAATTTACCTCAATGATTGCTCGTATATGCTGACATGGTCTTTACATCAACCATAGAGTTTTCTAAATGATAACTTTAAAAGACACGACTTATTAAGTATTGTACAATTGATAATTTGTGACTTTCGGATTTAATGCAGTTCGCAAGTTTTAAAAATCAACTCGAGAATGCCAACTGCGCTTGGAGGCTGCGATTTCCCAGATCTCTTAATTGCACCGGTTCTGGTGTTTTCTTGGCACCTAAAATATGAAAATCGTATAGAATCCAGGAAAACTTCAGATATTTCAAACACTCTCATCTTATGCAAAAGTACATTAAGTCGATAAACTCATTAACTACGTATACGTATTCTCTGGAGACCATGTCTTCCAACAAATTATTGACAAACAAGTTGATGTAACAAGAATATCAGCAGTCTCGTTTAAAGTCATTATTTCGTAAGTTCTATGGTCGATACAATGACCTTTTCAGAAGATACAAGTTATCATCATAGTCAAATGCTAACTGACTTTTTTATACGTATTGTTAATCCATTATTTATACACAAAATTTGACGACGGATTTGTTCCATTATTTCCTGATCATGACAAGGAGCATATGGCCATAGTGACCTTTTGGCAGGAGATGCTCACTCCTCCATTGCACCTGATCCCACTTCTGATATTTTGGAGGGTAGAGTTGGCTCTACTCCTGTTTTGTATTGTTTTATGTAACTTGATTATAAATAATATTTAACTTTCATGTAAATTAGTTGAATCTGATTGATCGGGAAACATTATTGTCTGCTGAATAATGAAGTCACGCCCTTCAGCATAGCAACAGTCAACATTGCTTGACGACGGCAGATATTCCTAAAAAGCGACTACGCAGAATTTATGCACACACCAAACACTGTTATATGTATTTTTTATAAAACATTCAATATAATATGATACATTGTAAATATTCCATGTATTTGGGTTAGGGCTGTCACGGGTACCCAAAATGACCCGGAACTGCGGAACAATTAATTCGGGTCGGGTACGGTTCCGTTTTTCTGGAATTCGGTTCGGTTCCGATTTGTATAATAGAGTACATTTTCCTATAAAATGGCGTCAAAAACGAGTTTTGTTAGTAAATTGCATTAAAAGGCAGGGTTTCAGTTTGGCGTCGGCCATTTGCCAATAAAAGTTTACCTGCCATGTTGGCCTATAAGTTTGACATTGAAAAGACACAAGGGCCGATTATCTTTTGTATGTAAAGGCCAGTCGTATAATTTTTCCTCCATTCAGATCCGATTGTTTTTCTCTACTTTCTGCAACTTCAGATTCAATCAGCCAATGACATTTTGGTATAAATAGATCTTGACAAAATACTCTATAATTTTATTTCCAAACCCAACTGCAAGGAGCATAAAGTAGTGATGAATGTTTAAAACATCTAAGGAATCCATGCCATGTTTGTATTTTTACCGCCATCATTGAATATGGAGTCGGATTAATGGCAGGAAACGGACAATGTTGCAAGGTTTTACTAAGGGAAAAAATTAGTCTAGATAATCTTAAAACGTAATTATACATTGAATATCATCAGAGATACAAGTCTAATTTTTGGATTACTATTTTTAAAAATTGTAATCCCAAGAAATAAATACATTTACATGTAATGAAAAGTGGGACTAATATAAGTTGATATATACCCATTGAATGGAATTAAAAAAAAAATCCAATTCTGTTTCAATATATTAATTTTGTTTAAAAGAAACAAAATAATGTTTCCACCTTATTAATAAACATGTTTGAATATCTTATGTAATAAAATGACTATTTTATAAAAGTCTGACAGAAATCTGAGTTAGTTTACTTTTCTATTGGCCTATAATTTTAGGAAGTTTAGGACAGAATGGCCTATAACATTTCTGGTTAATATACCAGATGTGCTATAGTTACTTATTTCAATTTGAAACCCTGAAAGGTGATTTAAATAATTTGGTAAAGTTGTTGTCTAGTCAGAAGGCTACTTTAAACTAGTTATAATGTTGCAATTTCTGAGAATAAATGAGAATATTCTTTTAATTGTTGAAAATAATACAAATCATGAGCTTTTCTTCCATTACCTACCCGACCCGAGAAACCCGAAAAATTTTGGAACCGTAACAGCCCTAATTTGGGTGCAACATTGAAAATTTTCAGCCCTCGGTTGACAATGTTTTTTGGGGGGTGCAAATTTTCAATGTTACACTCAACTACATGCAATATTTATATACTGTTCATTTTTCCACATCCTTCATGTAATAGTACTCCATTGTCATCTGTACCTGGAGTTAATATCGTCCGACTTTCATGTATTCCATACTCAATATCATAATCGGAGAAGGATTAAAATTTAAACCGTGGCAAGTTACTGATTAATTAGTTAACAAATTCATCATTTAAGACGTCATAATAAACCTGTTAGCAAATATATTCCTATCAATAGACCGTGCATTCTGATTGCACACACAAGTACTTTGAAGACGACATCAAAAAGATTTCTGAGTTTCTGGTTGACAGTACATATGGTTTTTTGGAGACCAGGTATTCAAACAATCTATTGGAATTCCCATGGGAACCAATTGCTCTCCGTTATAAGCAGACCTATTTCTATATTCATATAAAGTATAATTTGTGCTAAATCTAATGCATGAAAAGAAAAAAAAACGCTTCCTTAGCCTTTAACTCGACATTTATATATATCGACGACGTATTGTCAATTAACAATGGTCAATTCCATTCCTACGTCGACATGATCTATCCTGGTGAGCTTGATATAAAAGATACCACAGAGTCTGACACATCTATTTTGTACGTGGATATTTCACTGGAAAAAGACGTAAATAGTAATTTAATTACTAAGCCATATGATAAACGTGATGACTTTAATTTTTCTATCGTCAACTTCCCTTACTTATACAGAATTATACCTTCAACACCTGCATACGGAGTCTATATATCTCAGTTGATTCGATACGGTATGAACAATTTCTAAAACGAGGTAAATTATTAATAGTCAATATCAGCAAGCATCGGACATTTAGTTATGAAATGTGGAAAGTGGCATAGAAACAGATTTGTTTAAAACTCATATATAAATTTTCAGAACAAAGGGCATGATGGAAAAAGGCAACCAAAAATAATTTTCCGCATTGTTGCTGTGGAAACCATGCGACTTTCGAATAGCATGCTTTGTACTTTATCATGACGCTTGAATTTACGGTTAAACAAATACTTTTTTATTAATAGTCATTAAAAAAGCTTTCTAAATTATTATTATTTTATTCATATAAATTTTTAACAACTGTTGATTATTGAAATTCTCTTCACCTTTTGATAAATAAAACTAGCTTTTGGAGGTTTATTTTGCTTTAAAAAACAGCAAATTTGAAGAGCTCTATAAGAAATCTACAACCACATTAAAGCTTATCTACATAAAATATAAAATATTTATTAAACAGTATTTGCTCTAGAATTCGGAGAATCAAGAAAAAAAATCTGCAGGCAAGTAAAGCATTTATATATGATAATTGATTTAAATCCATAATTTTCTGTCCTTTTTGCTTCAAATTACCTCCTTTTGGTATAGTTCTCTTACATAGGAGGAATAAACGGTACTTTGCTTACCTTGTTTTCAATAACAATGTACATGTACAGAAGACTAGCAGAAAATTGCAAACTTGGAGCAGTCTTGGTGTTTTCATGAGTCTTAATTACGGTGAGTGATTGAAATTTTTACAATTTACCATTACAACAGTTACGGAAGAATGTATAACATAAATTAACCATGCAGTAAAATATGTAACACTTAGCAAGTGTTTTTGCACATTTACAAATTCATCTAAAAACAGAAATATACAACACAAATTTGAGACTGTATTGATTTTAGGTATTCTTTAAATTTAAAAACTTGCGATAAAAAGGTCAATTGGTTCTATGTTTTGTCAAAACTCTAAATTATGTTTTTCATTTCTTTGCAGTAACTAATTCAAGCCTTAACAATGCTGCGAACAGAATTAAGCAGGTGCATTTCTCTTTATATATGCACATTTTCTGATACAATTTTCTCAAAAAATCTCTTTTTGAAAATATTTGTTATCAAGTGATACTCTCTATCTATTAATCAATGATATATTTATAAACTGTAAACGTTTTTACTTTATACCACAAATTGTTTTGGAGCTATTATAAAAATAATTTTTTAGATATGTTGACCTTTGACAAAACCTTAATGAATATCTTTTAGGGTCAGTTCAAGATTAGACATTCACAAATACATGTATATAGCCCTTCCAGATTTTTATTTTAGGCATCAGTAGCTACTGAGATCTTAGCTGTCTAGCAATATTGTTTCTTAATTAGGACAGCAGGAGAATATATCATCGGTTCAATACCAAAGGTGGCAGTCATTCGTTCTTGACAGACATGGTTTCGTTTTTGAAAGTGCATGGTGTGGGGTAGTCCTAAAAAACTGCAAGAAAAAAGTAGGGAAATTCTCCAAACTCAGGGAGGGGGGTTAAACATCAGGTTATGTTGAGAAAAAAGTTAGTTGGGGGATGTCATCTCCCCTACCCAACCCAAACCTGATGCTACATGCCTGATTGATATGGTTTAACTTTAGAATTATGTGAGCTGTCACAGTGACTCTCTTTCATAAACTAGAATTATTGTGAGCAAGCTCATAAATGATACCCACCCTCCTGTTATTGCATGAAATGTTTTTTATTACAAAAAAGGTCCAAATATTAATTTAGAACCTTTTTAAAATTTTGCTAGAGCAGATATACATACCGAAATTGACTCTGACATATACTTAAATCACAGGTAGTAAAACCGTTGACTTCCAATTTGTCTTCATTCGAAGTTAAATATGTAAATGTACCAAACTCATATATTACACTTTTACAGCAGTGACCCTGAAAAAGTTATGTTCTTGAGTCAAGTTCAACATCTTCAAATGAAGTTTGGTCAAGGTCATGACAAACCTACAGCTCAAAAATAATCCCCGAGATGAAACTTCAAGTCTTTTCATTAGAATGTTACAGAATGGGTTTGCAATTTTCTTCTATGACCATGAACTTGTTCAAATGACCTTGGGTCAAGTTTTTGACACATCTCTAGATCAAAAGCAATCTTAATATCAAGTATGAACTTCTCAGTGGCACTTTATTAAAATGTTATGGACAAGTCAGAATTTTACATACATATGGACGGGTGAACAAAGTGATTCCTAACCTCCCTCCTTTCCAATTTTCGTTTGTTAGGAATATATAATTCCTTTTGAAATTGAATGTGCATTATTTATCAACAATAGTAAAGTATGAATATGCTTTGATCAGAACCAATATGACCAATATAATGTACACTGTACGTTTATTCAAATTATTCAAACCCCTTCAAATAGGCTTATAAATGCCAGATTGTCACACAATTTAACCATTTGTAACTTTTTCTACTAAAGTTGCCTGCAAATTTTATTGTATGGATATGACATATAGATAACCTCTAACAAGATTACACTATTCATTTTCCAGCAGTGGTTGTAGATTTTACGAATATAGTAATGAACATATGTATTTTTTTTCAAAATTAATAAGCATTGACGCCATGTTCATTTCCCGTTGTCATGGCAACAATATCACTTCAGATATTTTGTTTTTCCTATTTTTGGAAAATAAAGTAATTCCATCTTTTAACAAATAAAGTAACCAAAATACCTTATATTATTATGTTCAGAAAACATATTCATAGACAAAATGTCTAAAAATAATTGATTTTCTTAAAGATTTATAAACCTGTTGCTAAGGAATTCAATTTCCTTGGATACCAGTCCCTTCATAGATTCAAAAACAATTCAATTGTGTTTTAGCATGAGGTAGGACAGAATCTTTTATATACCAAAAGCTTTTGAAAAAATAAAATTTTGACTTTCCATTCAATGCTCGATGAATGCTGATTTTTACTCTTAAAACGCAAGTTGATGAAACAATAATACCAACAGTCTCGATTAAAGTCATCACTTTGTAAATCTTATGTTCGCTACAATGACCTTGTCAGCAAATACAATTCATCATTGAGACAAAAGCTTACTGACCTTTTTCATACTTATTGTCCCGACCATGACAAGGAGCACACGGCGGTTGTGGCCGGTCAGCAGGGAATGCTCACTCCTCCATGGCACCTGATCCCACCTCTGATGTTTCGGAGGTTTGTGTTTGCTCTGCTCCAATTTTGTATTGTTTTATTAGTTTTGAATTTAAATACTGTTCGTTATCTCCATATTCTTCACATTGATCAACATATTTTATACAAATCTCTAGACCTATTTTTCTAAATAACAAATGGACGACTGTAAGTACCTTAAATAGTATGGACCAACAGCTAATGTGACCAATCAACAATAAAACTCTAGGATTTTACCTTTGTTATATCCATGTGTATAACCTGTTCATATATTCGTATTGTCTTTACTTTCACCTTTCCTTATATCTTTACTGCTTTACAAGATTAGTGCATGTAACTGCACCTTTGATTTAATTGTTGTTTTCCAGACAGATAAGAGATCTAGGTAAGCCTGCAGATCTATCATTCACGACAGTTAAACACACATTTTTTTATCTTATAGTAAGAACTTGATAAATTTTATACATTTATTCAATGTTGCTCACAATATACATTTAATGTAGCACTACAATAATCTTAATCGTTATGAATTCTGTATAATATATAAACATAATTAACAAAAAAATGCCACTTATTCCAAAGTAGAATCGAAAATATGTGTTTGAATAATGCAACCATACAGTACAACATTAGATTTTGGCAGGAACTTGCAATCAAGTAAGTTTGCAGCATGTAATATGTAACACTGAGTACTGATGAAAACTCATTCAAAACTTCCCATACTTCCAGTCTTATAAAAGAAGGATTCCATAACAACTATTTTGTACCTGTAAATTTTATATAATCATTGTAAGGATAATATGCTATCTGTCTAAAATACAAGACATTTACAATAAATGAGCATACATAAAAGTTTCTTGATGTACAAATGTACCGTTGCGGAGAAATGCAACGGAATTCAAACAATCAATTCCGGGGATAATGAACGGAATGTGCCCAGCTGAAATGCTCAATATCCTTGTTCCTTAGTTCATACATGTTTGATTCTTAACATTTGTTGCAATATCTTCAGTAAAATCAGGAAAAATAGAGAATAGTCAAAACAATTGGAATGTAACTAATTATAGCTTTAAACCTTTAAGCTAATGTCTTTCAAAATTTGTGACTTTTTCAAAATAAAACCACTAACTGAAAAGTTCTGAATATCGGATTCCTTGAAAAAATCTATTTATATACAAATTAAATTGTGTATTCAATTTCAAGTTACAAGTTGAAAATAAATCTTTAGTAAACCAAACGGCACTCTAATCTGTAGTTAAGGCTTTAACATTGTTTCAAATTCAAGAACATTGGATTTCATTTTCTCCAAGATTTCTTGCATTTTAACATTCTTTATAATAGCATCCTCATCTTCCCTTCTCAAATTGATTTTTTTAATTTCAATCAGGTGATCCAAATACTTCTTTCCAGTGAAGGTTTCCAATCTTTGGCAGATATCCGACATTGTTGACCAGGTGTCATCAAATTCTGTCTTAGGGGTGGAGGCTGAATTCACGTGCGCAGTCAGTCTATTTCGTATTGACCTAATTCTCTCTATATCGTCACCCACTGTCACCTCTCCTCCTGATGGCTCTTCTCCCCAAACTCCTTTTGATGGTTTAGGGATCGTTGAACAAATGTTTCTAATCATTTTGTATGTTAATGAAATATCAAACTCTTTATATCCAGAATGCATTGCTTTTCTCAAGAGATCTTCTTGGTCTGGATTCAACTTCAGATCTCTTCTCTTTTTTGTTGATAATGAATTCACCTTGCTCTCAATATAGCAGGGAGGTACTTCTGATTCAAGAATATCTCTGTATGCCTGATTCAACACATCGTTTGTTGCCATTCCAAGTTTGGCAAATCTTGTTCTACCCTCCAGCACTTGTGAAGAAGCCATTTGGCTGCCAGAATCGCCCAACGTGCTCTGAAAGCATTTAGCGATAGTAATTGTAATGAAGACGACTAAGCAAAAATATAAATAAAGAAAAAAATATCATAAAGATTATTTCATGTTCCTCAAAGCAAATTAATGTCTATACAATAGTATCTATAAGTAAATGTTATACAAATGATATTTAAGTTGAACAATATTTTTTTTGCTCTTTTACCATTTCAAAAGATAAAGGAAGTTTATTAGTAATATTTAAACTGGTTTACCATTGTACAAGAACATGTCAACAATTCCCAAACAAACTAAAGTTTGTCCTTTAGTTAGACAACTTAAGTGATGTCTATCTCAAAAGACTCTGTGTTTAAAATAAGGGGAGATGGAAGGAATTTTATGTTAAGATGACGTTTTATATACAAGATAAGGCTTTTGACATTAGTACTAAATAACACAAACGCAAAAAAAAGTTTAAAGAAATTTTATGCTCATGCAGTGGTATATAACTTTTTGACATACAGCTCTTTTTATTAACCTTTTGTGGCTTCACCCTAGCGCTGGAAATGGTGATTTGAAAGATCTTTTACTCTATTGTGGCCCTTCCCTAGCCCTGAGAATTATGACTTATGAAAGATTTATTACCCTATTGTAGTTCTACCCTGTCCATTTGGGTTATGATTTGTGAGATTTACTACCCTACTGTGGCCTACCCTAACCTTTGGGATTATGATTTGTTAGAGATTTATTTCCCTATTGTGGTCCTACTCTAACCCTGGGGATTTTCATTTGAACGAAACCATTTTACAGTACTGTATAGGCTTCCATATTAATTTAAGTTAATTTGGCTTCATTATTTTCAAGCCTGGGATGGAGGTAGAATTAATGTACCCATTTTTTTTTCTATTTACTTTGAATATATATTGGTATATACTCCTACATTAATTATCATTTGATATTTCGTTGTGGTTACACTGTACAAGCAACTCCTTGGGTCCTTATTTGAACACGGCTTTAGGATGCTTTCATATCAGCTGTTGTTTTATTTTTTTCTTTTTAAAAAGACAATTTCTGAATATTTTTGAATTATAAGAAATTGATTGCACAGCTTGGAACCTATCGTAGCTACCCTTCCATGAACTTTGTACAATTACATTATCTAAAGTGAGGGGTAGTCCTCAACTTGTGTTACCCTTGAAGCCCCTCTTCCTGTACATGCAGAGGAAATCGTGTTTGAAGGTCAGGTAACATTTCCAAATACATGCATTTAATAAAGACTATTAAATACTGTTAAATGATATATTTTCGTTGGGTCAAATTGTTTTGGTTTGCGGAAATAATATGGGTTTGTGGGGATTTAATTTCGTGGATAAATAATCATTGATTAATTATATATATGACATCTTAATTTTTGTGATGGATATTTTGTGGGTCTCTTCATACCTTGAAAGCAACGGAAATGACCCCCCCCCCCTGAAAATAAGTGATTCCACAGAACTACATGCTGCAATAAGTAAAAATGCTAATACATGAGGAATAAGTAGCTCTATTTATTACATTTTTGCTCGAGATATACTGTAATTTATTCATTGAATAAAAATGATATCATGTCACAATGTGAAAGGATATCAAAATGATATCTTTTCACACTGTGACGAATATCAGAAGTGCGAGAAAACTCTCGATTTCCCTTCCATAACGAAAATTATTGTGAAAATATCTTCCATGACCTAACATAAGATAGATGGAAATAAATAAACCATTCTGACAGCGAAAAGAACTGTCAAAATTACCAAAAATATGTTGCTAAATCCATGTTGACAGTATTTTTACCTCACTTATCTATCACGACGTCTCAACCGCTCAACTATGACGTCATGTACCCTATGAGTGTATTACACAAGGACAGGGGCAAAGGACAAATAACTTTTTTTTTTAAGTAATAAACAGAAATTCAATATTTTGTAGTTTAATATGGAATGTATTTCACTCATGAGACAGGATTTTTTTTCTATATTTTTACTCGTGCTTCCCACTAGTGAAAATATCAAAAATCCTGTCCCACTCGTGAAATAAATTCAAAATTCAACTACAAAGCATTGAATATCCTCTATTTAGTTAATATCGATATTGAAAGATGTAATGAAAGCTTGATTTAAATATTCAACGCACCCATAATCTGAATAACTGAAAAAAAACTCTTAAATGATGCGAAATGGATATTCTGCTATTGTACAACCTAAATCACTTCTTTATTTTAAAAGTTTTTGACTTCCATTGTACACGAAGAATACTATATAGTGATTAACATTGTGTACCATAAGAAAGTCCTAATTACCAAACTGACTTACTGTGAGTGTTAGCATAATCAAGTTTTTCAGTTCATAAGTGATTTCGATGTGCATTTTCTATATATTTTTGGTCACAAGTAGTTGTGTAAATATAACTGCAGGAAAAACAAAACCAACGTACACTTTGACAATATTGAACCCGTTCATTTTTTTTACGGGAGTGGGTTGTAATGATGTGTTTTACATGTGTAATTACCTTTTCCCAGAAACCAAGCGTCTTTTGAACATTTATCACATGTCTTTCTTGAAGTAGACACTTGCACTGCGTTTCTTCAGCTTTGATTTCTAACAGCTCACTTTTAAGTGTGAAAGACAGATCATTCTCACAACATATTATGTTTTGGCATTTGAATCCTTTAAGGAAAATGTTTGTGCCAATAAATGTTTCTGTCAATTTTTCTATGGCTTTTTCAAGGGAGTCTCCGATTTCATTTGATACCTCTTTATCTACAGTCAATGGTCTGATTCGAAACACTTGTAATTGAATTTCGTCATTACATAAGCCAACAACAACAGTGTGTTCTTTGTGATCAAACACGGCTGCAGTTTGATAGAGACATAGACTTCCTTCATGATCTCCATCATTTGAAACATTCCATCTCAGAAACCCCATGCAGTATGCTACCAGTCTGTAGAACACAAACATGGCAAACGAAGTAAATCGATAGCACAAAATGGAGGAGCATTCCCATTTATCTTCACAAAAGTAAGCTTGAAACTGCTTTTTGTTCATACAGGGAACATACCATGACATGTCACCTTCTGATACAGCCACAAAAGAGTCCAAAGATACCAGCATTTGAAGCTTCTCCATGTAAGACATAATTTCACTTTTATGTGTCAAGTATAAAGGTTCATCTCTCCATAGTGCATTTACCAATTTATCTTTAAGTTCCCCTGTTTTGTTAAAGGATTTCCATTCTTTGATTAATCTTGTTTTGCAGTCCTTATTTATATGGTTTTTATCAGCAATAATCTTACTGAAAGCTGTAGCAAACCACTGAATGTCTAGTACTGTATGTTCCCTCAATTTCCCATCTTGAAAATACAAAAGAATGCCATTATCATGGAAACACTTTAAAAATTTTGACATTTCCTCTTCACTTCTTATTTGGTATTCATCAGGAAGGGAGGAGTTTAGCCTCCAAATTTCTGCAATGGATAAAAGCTTCCAGGCTCCTTCATACAATAATTGTTCCATTAAAGCCCACGAAGAAGGAATTTCAATTTTTGTATTGAGCTTATCTGAAAATAGTTCAACTATGGACTTTTTCACCGATTCCAGGTTTTTCTTTGTATTGTCATTTAGTTTAACTAGACCCACAGCATAATCTCGTTCATTGAGAGACTCACTTAACCAATCTCTGTCCTCGTCTGGTACAGCATTCCAGAATTCTTCAAAGTACTTCTCTATTTCCTAAAGAAGAAAATAACTTGTACCATAACTTTTACGAAAATATACCAAGCCAGGTGAAATTTGTGAGAAAAAAAATGACAAAAAATTAGCAATATCACATAGGCTGATTTTTACCATTTTGCCTCTCTTATAAAAATCACCTGGCTTGGTATATTTTTCTAAAGTTTTATTACACTTTTAGCACCATAGTAACATATTCCTAAATTTGTTTTCACCTGTAAACCTTTACTGAGTGTGATTTCTCTATATTTTTTTTTCATTGAAATATTACTAATATTTTCCAAGTTTATTTCATTTCCAGTTCTTACGAGAAAAATGTCATCCAATTTTCTAAACTTTTGACATGATATGAAGTCTTTTTCAAAGAAAAAAATGTTTGTATCATCTGTCCTCAATCTGATTAAATTTGTCTGATGTCTTTTTTAAGAATATGATTATTAAGTGCTTTAGAGAAAAAAAACAAGGCAGCAAAAATTGAATTCCGCAGAAATGTCTGTCTTTCAAATTATTTAAATAACGGTCATGTCAATAATTTTTGCATGCCTCCCCCCCCCCCCCCGCCTAAAAATATCAAATGCCTAAATGTCAATCTGAACAGGGGATGGCCTTTCTCCGTGTGTCTGTGTTACAGAACGTATAGATGTACACAAAAAAAATGTATACTGGTTAGTTGCTTTTAAGATTTGAAGTAAATAATTACCATTAATCAAATTACTTGGTTTTAGATTTGAGATTAGTACTAAATAACCAGTTATAATTGACAAACGAATTTTGCGACGCAAAACAACTGCAGACTATATATACGACTTTATATAAAATGTATATTAGAAATACATGTAGATAGACAATTCACAATTATAACTTATGAACAACAGTTATAATACTTTCCCCCCCCCCCCCCCGCCCCCTTTCAGTCGCGCAAATACCAAATAACTTCTCTTTCCACTTGAACTGGCACTTATGATATTTTCCCTGACCAAAATCTGATCAGCACGGACTATCGACGTGCTATGTACGGAGTAATGACAATGTGTTTACTATCGGGCTTTTATGGAATTTATTTCTTTTTTGTGATGCACATTTCAATAAATGGAATTCAGGGTGTGTATACCACTTGACTTCGAACCGATGCAGTAACCTTATTTTCAGGTATAGGCGTTTTTTTCGATATGTATCAATTGCATAGGACCTGCAAATCAAAAACGTTGGATGTTTTGTACCATTCAAATGATAATAATTTCAAAATGTGTTTGCAGATTTTACTGCTTTTTATTTCAAGTTTATTCTGCATAAATTGGCGCACTGTAAAATTGCGTACTCATGCATTTTAATTTCTCTTCCAAACTTGCATATTTTTTTCTTTTAATTCAAATCAATAATCATTCAAAAATATGATTATTCTGTTGTTTATTTTGGTTTTGAAATGTCTTGATCACCTCATGTGTTCTCATATGCTTTACCATCAGAGATGTGCACAAGTTGATACCCAAACCCAAAATCATTCAAGTGTAACGAGCGCATTGGGGTATATATCGTTACAATGAGACAAGGTATCGGTAAGAAATATGGCGGAATACGGCTATAGTTGGTATGAAACAACTCGTACATAGATGAAAATGTTGCGTTTTTTAAGGATTCATGTCAACTTTAATTTTTTTTAAAGTCTAATGATATCTTGGCAACATCTTCATTCTTATGATTCACATCCTGTCTGAAATACTTATATGTCAGTTTAGATACTTACATCAGTAGATTTTCTTTCTGTGTGTGTGACAATAATGAACAGTGGTGCCTTAGTGCCTCCAAAAGTCTTGATTGAGGTAATCCAAAACTTCAGGTAGTCTAAAAAAGAAATAGAATATAGCAATAGAATTATACCGTGAAATGTTTTTCGCATAAATTATCTTTTCTGGGGTACTAATAAGCAAAAAAAAAAAAAAAAAAAAAAGATTTATGGTTTATTATGACAATTATAAAGATAAAGTAATCATATATATCTATTTATTCAATCTAGTGCACACCCTTTTAAGACTTTCTTAAAAATTTTGAAATAATATAAAATTCACCAATACGTCATAAGAATGTGTATTTTGAAATCTTTAAATTCAATTTGTATAGAGACATTAATTATGAAGTGAAACTCTATGTTTAGACATGTCTCATTGCAATAAAAAAAATAAGATGGATTTGGAGTACCATATGTATTTATAGTCTGGGTAGAAATTTAGAAGAAATATTTCTTAAGGTTTTCCATCCCTAATGGGGCCTTATTCCCTACCCTTAAATGTCCGTCAAGTACATAATACTCTGATATTATATTAAAGCATTCTATAGTAGAAAAGGATTGCCCGCAAGCAAGTTTTAAAAAAATTCATTAATTAAGCAAAAGTTAATTAAAAAAGACTGCATTGAAGTCTATGGGGAAAAGTGGGGTTTTTTTTCAAAATAAAAATTCAAATAATTTGAATATCCATAAATCCTGCGGTGGAAAGATGCATTGAATTATAAAAAATAGAATGACAATTGAAAACAATTTTTTTAACAGCTTAACTTTTTTAAAATTGATGTTATTTTATTAATTTGAAATAGGGGAGATAACTCTTACCAACATTCCAGGTCATAAATTAGGACACACCCCACTTTGCATACTAATATTAATAAATGGGAAGTATGTCTAAATAAACTGAGTATTCAATGCCTACACATCTATTATGTATTAAATTTCATGGAATTAGTTCCTATTAGGGATTGAATACCTTAATCAAAACTTCAGTACAAGAACTTCATTTATTTATTCCTGTCTATTGATTGGAATGAAATTGCTTGGTTCTTCTACATTTATTTTGTGACAAAGTCCGAAACATCTTAAATTAATTTTGATTTTTGTAAAGTAATAATGCAAAAATAATAAAAATCATACAAGTATTCTTAATTATTCGAAGTTAATTGGATCTCAGTATCAATTATCGTTAGAGAAAAAAAACACATGTAGAAACCAAAGTACTATAGCTACTCAGTACTACAACGCTTACTCTGTAGCAATGCACAAATTCTAATAACAATTTAATAAAGAGTTATGAAATATATAAAAGTCTATTAATTCTTCACAAATTACTGAATTGTTATGCAACATACAAATAATGTTCACGTCATAAACACCATGACGTAACCATTTCTCTGCAAGCACTTAATAGCGTGGTACACGTTTCTCTTAAGTTAAGCTTAAATAATAATATGACGTAATACACTCTCTTCTTTAACTACATTGAAGAGGTTGATCAAACTTGAGCCCCCATTATCTTACCTTTACTTGTGGAAAGATTCAATGATATTGGCCCGCTGGTTTTTGATTAAAATACTAAAATCTAAAAAAAATTCTATCACGAGAGAGAGAGGCTAATGTTTTACATTCTCCAACTTTTTCGGCATTTCTTTTTTATTTTCAAGAATCCGTCTATTTGATTCAAATATTCCTGAATGAATTTTATTTTGCATGTCTTTCATGGCTTAGTGTCTAATGCATCATTATTTTCTCACCTTCATGGATGTAAGCCATTCTAGTATAAATCTAACACCACAACACATACATTACCTTTGTAAGTCCACACAGAGAAGATTGATCCTTCTTGATAATCTCTCTCTTGATCGACAACATCTTCAAACTTCTTAGTCATGTCCAACACAAGGATAAAGAAGGCCTTTGGGGTTACGTAAATTTGATGGCAGGCATAATACGCTAACTGACCAGCAAAATCCAGCATGCTGACAGTTGGTAAGTTCTCTTTTTCAGACAAGATTTTCTGACAAATTTCATCTTTTACCATTTTCTGTGCTTCTGAAGAGAGAACACTGGCCATTACTTCTACTGTATTGACTTTTACTTTTCCTTCATTTGGTAAGCTAGACGACATCTCCATATTCTTTTCTTTCTTTTCATCTCTGCTATGAATATCTTCACTGTCTTTATCAACATTTTTCTCTCCCAAATGGTCTTTATTTTCATTTGAATGGGATAGGGCAACGGCATCACTTATGCTTGGCTTTAAATCTGTGGCATTTATCCTAATAAATGTCTTCAATGGAGATGCATCATCGACTACTGTAAACAATTAATTGTTTTATTAGGTAAAGGATTTCCTCACAAAAGACATCACGAAAGATATTAAATTATATATCTATTTTTAAACAAATGATGATCGATTACAAATACTGTAGGCAAATCCCATCATTTCCTTTATTTGCATTCCTTATAACATCCTAAGACATATTAATTACAAATAAGGGAAGCTGTAAATATGTTCTTCTCTTTAATGCGGCACATTTATTCAACCTAGGAACCCGACAAGTAAATGTTCGCTAATATCAACGATAATTTTTTTTAAAATCAGATCATTATGATCTGAGAAATATTGATCTTCATAAAGTATGTTGCAATAGAAATCGTACACTTAAACCGGCATAAAAATGATAAAGTCTGTTAAATGAGTAAAAAAAAACAGGCAGTGTCAAATAGCAATAAACTTCTTTTTGCGCAGCATTTCTTTAGTATTTTAAAGAGACATAACTTGTCCAAAATTAGATCAGTTTAAAATTCTGGCATATCATAGTGATTTTATTGAAAAAAAGTATCTACAGTCATATGGTATTCTTCTATAAGAAACAAAATGATATTATGGGGACTGAAGAATTAATACCAATAATCGATTTTGAATCGTCACCAGTAAGCTCTCTGCAATGTAACTTATCGATATAAATTATGGTTTATCTAGTATATATTACAATTTCTTTCAATTGTATTTATAACTATTTTCAATACGGAATACCAATTCACTTTATCATATTAATGTCTAAGGTTGATGCAATTGATATTTTGATGCACAGCATTTAAAATGGCGCATGGCATAACTCTTCCCATTCAACAGTACAAATAAATAAGTTATTTTATGTATCTGTTGAATATCATATCAGATGATTCTTATACAGGTTTTCAGACCTGAACAAATAGTGTTGTGTACTGAAGAAATTTTCAAGGATTACACAATTGCTTTTAAGGGAGCTTTTCTAGTTGTGTCTACAATTTACACGCAAGAGGTCCATGGGCCACTAAATCAACCTGAGTCACTCCCGGCCTAATGTGGTTCTGCAACAGATTTCTTAAAGGGCCGGAACATACCCCTGGTTATTTCTTTGATAAAATATTTGTTATTTTAATATGTAATCATTTGAAAAATAAACAAAAATGAATCATACACACACTGAAATAATGCTTTGACTTTCATATAGTTTGACAAGTCTCTGTTGATTGATTGATTGTATATTGTTTAACGTCCCTCTCGAGAATTTTTCACTCATATGGAGACGCCACCACATGCCGGTGGAGAGCTGCAAATTTTGTCCTTTACTCGGCACTGAGGGCTCAGTCTCTGTTGATCTTGAGACAAATCTTAAAGATTAATATAATCCTTATTGTGTCCACGTCCAACTTCTATGCACCTTAACTTTTTTCAATTATTTTCTTATTATCAGAAAGCTGTTACACAAATTCAAACATTCACAATGGTTCTTAAAAAATAACTTTAAATTTCAAAATAAAACTAAAAATCTTCCCTTGTTAGCTTTGATTAGAATTTTTTATGCAATCATTGTTGAGGTGAAGAATTAAAAAATAAACATTCTAATAAATCCTTTGTAATTGTTGCGATAGACCGCCCCGGTGTCTTAACTATTTAGCATTTACTGTCTTATAGCGTTTCCTCTCTAGTTTCAGCTTTTCGTATCATAGTTCCTGAGAACATTTTTTGTACTAAGAATTTCAATTTATAATTCATTTTGAACTTTATCCTCGGGTGGTCATGATAAGAACAATTTAGACAGTGCTTCGGGAAGCTTTCCTGCTAAATATGTCTCAGTTTTTTCTAGCCTGCAGTTCTTCAAAACATATTTTCTTTGTAAATCTTCTATTTATATCTTAATGTTAAACTTTGATTCTTCTTTTTTGACCCACCCTCCTTATTTTGTCATGATTTGAACAGTTTATGAACTACAAGACCACAAGAAACTTCCTGATAAGCTTGAACTTTTCATGTGTGTTTGTTCCTGATTTTTAATGGCCCAGCATTTCTTTTTTTTCTAGGTTATGACCCCAGGCGAGGAGGATTGGCTGTTAATTATAATTTAGAATTCCCTCTACCCAGGAATGATTTATACACGTACCTTCTTCCGTTAAAATTGGTCCAATGTTTCTTGTATAAAGGTAAAAAAGATTGAAAAAGTTTCCAAAGACAGATATACTAAGGACAAGAACTGACACAAAAAACGCTATAGCTTTAAGTTCAGGTGAGCTTAACAACGTATAGATATAGGGGAATAAATTTACCTTCTAAATTCCCTTTTCTAACAATGAAGAGATGCTGATGGACTTCCAGCCCCCTGGTTGAGTCTGTAGCTTCAGTGATATCGTGAAGTAGCCCTCTTAATCTCTTCAAAAAGGTTGTTTTTCCAGCCCCAGCACATCCAACAAGTATTCCTCTGGCATGGGAAACAGTTGTCTTCTCCTTTCTCAAGAACTTCTTCAACTCAACAACGATATCTAAAACATCAGTAGTTGTAGAAAAAGACATAATGAGGATCATAGAATAATTCTTTTAACTCAGGGAAGACTTTTATTTTGTCATGTAATGAACAAAAAATATAACGATGAGGCTCTGGGGCCTTAACGGTCTTACAACACACAAAAAGATCCAAAGTACCATAAAACATCACTGATTTGTAGCCCCTTTTTTTATTAAAATTAATACGCGTTTTTCTCTTGAAAAGTCGTTCTACTTTTATGGCAGAGGAAAGATGAGAGGTTAGTTGAACATTTTACACACATCCCCTGGATCAGGTAATATAAATATCTTTGTTATACTTTTAATGACGCTCAAGTATCCATTATCAGTTAAACTAATAATTCTACCATTTTAGATTTATATATAATCCCTTATAATTAGAAATAACCTTTGTACCTAATTTTGAGTAATATTATAATTTCGTTAAGAATATTATGTAATTGCACTGGGAAATATTATTATAATTTCGTTAAGAATATTATGTAATTGCACTGGGAAAAATATAAAACATTATTTTGCATTATTCTTCATTTTCATGATTTTTGTAACTGTGCATAACCCAAGGAATAAATGTTCTCATTAATGACTTCCCCACCAATTACAGTATATTGTACAGAAAATGTTTTGCTAAACAAGAATATGATTATGCAAGAGTATTATATACACATACCAGTGATAGGGTCGTCATTTATCACTCCGTATAAGTTAACTGTGTTGTTGCTCAATGATCCAATCCAGAAAAGATTAGTTTCATGATCATAACTCAGGCTCCATGGTTTGTCTTTACCGTGTTGTGGTATGTGTATTTGCGACAGGAATTGTCCGTCCTGATCAATCATTTGTACTGAGTCTGTCCTATGATCACACACAAAGATGCGTGATAGTGCATCTGTACTTAATCCACGAGGCCATAATCCAGATCCTAATGGAGGTCCTGTATAGGAGAAGCGATATCTCCCTTCACACTCAGTCACAACTACACAGTCCCAATTAGACACTATAACATCTCCATTGCGGTTCTCAGTGATGTAGATGGGTAAACTATACGGTACCTGTCCTGTGTTGTTGTGATGTATGGTTTGTATGTGTTGTCCGATTTTACTGTAACGGTTTACCTTGCCTGTTTTTCTTTCGGTATTTCTTAGCCCGACCAGCAGATCTCCAGTGGAGGAGGAGCTGTAGACACATAGAGGTCTCCATGGTGGCTGGTATTTTATAAGTGTTGTCCTAATTGTATTATCTAAAGAATGTTTGTTGACGTTATGCGCACTGTCAATATAAACTAAATCACCCTCAATGTTCACAGTGTGGCCTCCGTAATAACTTCCTATGTCTGATAGACAACTTAGTTCATCACCTTCTGTGTTTGTGAAGATGAGATTGTTCCAATCACTGATCCAGACCCGGTCTGACGTCACGTGGGAAATGTGACGACACTCACTAACACTTCTCACTCTGATTGACTTCTGTAACACTGCTTTATACATCATTTACAGAAGATATTTATTTCTTGGACATCTTTTCCAGTTGTTTCTTCTGATAACATACGCATGTGTTTATTTCTTCAGTCGGAAAGATTTTAACTTTGAACTTAAATCTGAGTTTATATTATTTATCTTTATTTGAAATTCACTTATTTACTTATGATTTGGAATATAAGAAAATGGATAATTGAAATATGTTTAGTAACATATAAACATACTTACTTTAATTATGGACGCTGTGACTTTTCAATGATTCAATGAATACGCATCGATCAAGTTTTCAGAATAAAACCTGTGTAAAATAATCAATATTATCAGATATAAACATGTAAACGGGTTTGCTTAATGATTAATAAAATTGGACAGTGATTAATAAAATTATTTTTTTAAAAAAAAGGTATAAACATGTCTACAGTGTCATATATGATTGAACAATTTCCCTCTTTCTGATTGACATAGATCTAACAACCAATCAAAAATACTACGTTCTATTTACATGCACGTGACGTTCCAATTCAATATAAGGATTTAGTTCCTTTACATTAGTATAAAAACAGATTTGGAAATTCCAAATTGATACAAATAGTTTTGGAAAACTATTTCACTTTCTACCAACTTCCACTCAAGTTGAATATGACAGAAGGGAACTTATAATTTGACATGGGGATGGTGAGGAGGGAGTGCTCAAATATTTCTGTCATTTTCCCCTGATAATGGATACCCCTTTTTTAATATCGATCCTCTACCTAAATATTTCGATACATCGTTTTGTATAGCACTTAAAGTAAAATTCCAAATAATTTTTTCGTCTGTTTCTGTTTTTTAAACCATTTTTTCTCATTTATTTTGATTAGGGCTTCAATGCATTAAACGAGTAAGATAACATGAATAGCTGTATATTTGTTTCATTTAATTATTGAATCATACAAAAACACAATAATTTTCGGGTCTTTTTTTCGTAAATTTTGTTCTACTCAGGTGGCTAAATCATCGTACAGACCTCAGGAACAGCAACCATCGTCTAATGCAATCCACTAGCTGCAGTGCTGTTGCGTAGATATTTAAAGTCGTTGACCATAAGACTAGTACTACAGATCTCGTCATGCAAATATTGTGCAATTTCTACGCATTGTTTAAGATGCATTTCGAATCTTTCCAGTATTAATCAATCAACTCCTTCTTATTCCTTAGTTCTAGACATATTTTATGACCAAGCTCCAAAATTATCCATATCCTTTCCCTTGATAGTCGTCTCGATAAACTGATAGACTTGCTCGTTTAGAAATTTTACTAACCGAGTGCACTAACAGTGTGTAAAAAATCGCCGTATTTGACTATATTTGCATTTAGGGATCTGTAACGTTTTTATCTAAGACTAAAATATAGAACGCTAAGGTTGTGCAGCTAATAAATCACAACATACTGTAAACCAACTTTTATTCGCGTGCGAGAAATTTTCGCGAGTTTAAAGAGGGCCATATCATCGCGAATATTTTTCGCCATGAACCTTTCCTGAAAGTCTCTGTTTCTCTTAACAAAAGATCCAAAAAAAGGCTTCGTCACCAAAATTTATCGATACAAACCACCACTAAATCGCGAAATAAAGTCGTCGCAAATATAAGTTGGTTCGAAGTACTTTTGATAGATTATATTAAACGAGGTAAATTATTGACAAGCAAGTTGATAAGTTGATGAAACAAGAATATCAGCAGTCTCGCTTAAAGTCATCATTTCGTAAGTTCTATGGTCGATATAATGACCTTGTCAGCAAATACAATTTATCAATAGTCAAGTGCTGACTGACGTTTTTCATACCAATTGTTAGTCCATTATTCATGCACTGAATTGACGACGGATTTTTCCGTTATTTCCTGATCATGACAAGTAGCACACGGTGGATGTGACCGGCCAGCAGGGAATGTTCACTCCTCTTTGGCACCTGACCCCACCTCTCATGTTTTGGAGGTCCGTGTTTGCTCTGCTCCTACCGGTATTTGTTTTGTTTTATGGACTTAGAGATTGAATGCTGTTCGTTATCTCCATATCCTTCTTCATTAACTAGTTTTATAATGTCTCATTCTATTTACAGCCAAGTCTTTCACCTCTACTATGCATTTAACACTTGCATTGGTGATAAACCTTGCCCTCTTCAAAATATTAATTAATTTTTAGTATTTGTTTTACATTTTCTAATATGCCACACCCTTTATATAGGTACATGTAATAACAATAGCGTGTCTTGACACAGAAAAAAATCTGTCAAAACAAATTCAGAACATATACTTATATATAATATATTCGGAGGTGTAATTGAATAGACACAAAATATCAATATGTTTTTATTATGCTACATGGTGTCAAAACAGACGGGCATATCAAACGCAAGAAATTGTGAAGCCATTCAATTTCATCAATATGTAAAAGAATGCTTATGAATTCTTGTAACATTTCTATTTGCTTTATTTCAGTAGTGACTATTATCCATATTTCATGTATTTTATTCTTGGTTTCCAGTAGTAAGGACGGCTATACACCGTGGGAAGACAATGGGATTTATTGTTACAATTAGACAATGAAGAATAATGAATTCTATTGTTATAAAAAGAGAATAAGGACACTATTGATAGGAACACAATGGACATAAGGGTGGATCTATTGTTAGAAACACACTGGACATAAGGGTGGATCTATTGTTAGAAACACAATGGACATAAGGGTGGATCTTTTGTTAGAAACACACTGGACATAAGGGTGGATCTTTTGTTAGAAACACACTGGACATAAGGGTGGATCTTTTGTAAGAAACACACATGGACATTGTTAAGGACATAAGTGGATCTATTGTTAGAAACACACTGGACATAAGGGTGGATCTATTGTTAGAAACACAATGGACATAAGGGTGGATCTTTTGTTAGAAACACACTGGACATAAGGGCGGATCTTTTGTTAGAAACACAATGGACATAAGGGTGGATCTTTTGTTAGAAACACACTGGACATGAGGGCGGATCTTTTGTTAGAAAAACACTGGACATAAGGGTGGATCATAAGGGTGGATCTTTTGTTAGAAACACACTGGACATGAGGGCGGATCTTTTGTTAGAAAAACACTGGACATAAGGGTGGATCTATTGTTAGAAACACAATGGACATGAGGGTGGATCTATTGTTAGAAACACAATGCACATAAGGGTGGATCTATTGTTAGAAACACAATGGACATAAGGGTGGATCTTTTGTTAGAAACACACTGGACATAAGGGTGGATCTTTTGTTAGAAACACAATGGACATAAGGGTGGATCTTTTGTTAGAAACACACTGGACATAAGGGTGGATCTATTGTTAGAAACACAATAAGGGTGGATCTGGACACACATAAGGGTGGATCTATTGTTAGAAACACAATGGACATAAGGGTGGATCTATTGTTAGAAACACAATGGACATAAGGGTGGATCTATTGTTAGAAACACAATGGACATAAGGGTGGATCATTGTTAAAACACACTGGACATAAGTGGATCTATTGTTAGAAACACACTGGACATAAGGGTGGATCTATTGTTAGAAACACAATGGACATAAGGGTGGATCTTTTGTTAGAAACACAATGGACATAAGGGTGGATCTATTGTTAGAAACACAATGGACATAAGGGTGGATCTATTGTTAGAAACACAATGGACATAAGGGTGGATCTTTTGTTAGAAACACACTGGACATAAGGGTGGATCTATTGTTAGAAACACAATGGACATAAGGGTGGATCTATTGTTAGAAACACAATGGACATAAGGGTGGATCTATTGTTAGAAACACACTGGACATAAGGGTGGATCTATTGTTAGAAACACAATGGACATAAGGGTGGATCTATTGTTAGAAACACAATGGACATAAGGGTGGATCTATTGTTAGAAACACAATGGACATAAGGGTGGATCTATTGTTAGAAACACACTGGACAGAAGGGTGGATCTTTTGTTACACACTGGACATAAGGGTGGATCTTTTGTTAGAAACACACTGGACATAAGGGTGGATCATATTGTTAGAAAGAAACACAATGGACATAAGGGTGGATCTATTGTTAGAAACACAATGGACATAAGGGTGGATCTATTGTTAGAAACACAATGGACATAAGGGTGGATCTTTTGTTAGAAACACACTGGACATAAGGGTGGATCTATTGTTAGGAACACAATGGACATAAGGGTGGATCTATCTATTGTTAGAAACACACTGGACATAAGTTAGAAACACAATGGACATAAAGATCTATTGTTAGAAACACAATGGACATAAGGGTGGATCTATTGTTAGAAACACAATGGACATAAGGGTGGATCTATTGTTAGAAACACAATGGACATAAAGGTGGATCTATTGTTAGAAACACAATGGACATAAGGGTGGATCTATTGTTAGAAACACACTGGACATAAGGGTGGATCTATTGTTAGAAACACACTGGACATAAGGGTCTTTTGTTAGAATCACACTGGACATATTGTTAGAAACACAATGGACATAAGGGTGGATCTATTGTTAGAAACACAATGGACATAAGGGTGGATCTATTGGACATGTTAGAAACACACTGGACATAAGGGTGGATCTATTGTTAGAAACACAATGGACATAAGGGTGGATCTATTAAGGGTGTTAGAAACACAATGGACATAAGGGTGGATCTTTTGTTAGAAACACACTGGACATAAGGGTGGATCTATTGTTAGAAACACACTGGACATAAGGGTGGATCTTTTGTTAGAAACACACTGGACATAAGGGTGGATCTATTGTTAGAAACACACTGGACATAAGGGTGGATCTATTGTTAGAAACACACTGGACATAAGGGTGGATCTATTGTTAGAAACACATAGACATAAGGGTGGATCTATTGTTAGAAACACACTGGACATAAGGGTGGATCTATTGTTAGAAACACACTGGACATAAGGGTGGATCTATTGTTAGAAACACACTGGACATAAGGGTGGATCTATTGTTAGAAACACACTGGACATAAGGGTGGATCTATTGTTAGAAACACAATGGACATAAGGGTGGATCTATTGTTAGAAACACAATGGACATAAGGGTGGATCTATTGTTAGAAACACACTGGACATAAGGGTAGATCTATTGTTAGAAACACACTGGACATAAGGGTAGATCTATTGTTAGAAACACAATGGACATTAGGGTGGATCTATTGTTAGAAACACACTGGACATAAGGGTGGATCTATTCTTAGAAACACAATGGACATAAGGGTGGATCTATTGTTAGAAACACAATGGACATAAGGGTGGATCTTTTGTTAGAAACACAATGGACATAAGGGTGGATCTATTCTTAGAAACACAATGGACATAAGGGTGGATCTATTGTTAGAAACACAATGGACATAAGGATGGATGTTTTGTTAGAAACACAATGGACATAAGGGTGGATCTATTGTTAGAAACACACTGGACATAAGGGTGGATCTATTGTTAGAAACACAATGGACATAAGGGTGGATCTATTGTTAGAAACACACTGGACATAAGGGTGGATCTATTCTTAGAAACACAATGGACATAAGGGTGGATCTATTGTTAGAAACACAATGGACATAAGGGTCGATGTTTTGTTAGAAACACAATGGACATAAGGGTGGATCTATTGTTAGAAACACAATGGACATAAGGGTGGATCCATTGTTAGAAACACAATGGACATATGGGTGGATCTATTGTTAGAAACACATAGACATAAGGGTGGATCTTTTGTTAGAAACACACTGGACATAAGGGTGGATCTTTTGTTAGAAACACAATGGACATAAGGGTGGATCTATTGTTAGAAACACACTGGACATAAGGGTGGATCTATTGTTAGAAACACACTGGACATAAGGGTGGATCTATTGTTAGAAACACACTGGACATATGGGTGGATCTATTGTTAGAAACACACTGGACATATGGGTGGATCTATTGTTAGAAACACAATGGACATAAGGGTGGATCTATTGTTAGAAACACACTGGACATAAGGGTGGATCTATTGTTAGAAACACACTGGACATAAGGGTGGATCTATTGTTAGAAACACAATGGACATAAGGGTGGATCTATTGTTAGAAACACAATGGACATAAGGGTGGATCTATTGTTAGAAACACAATGGACATAAGGGTGGATCTATTGTTAGAAACACAATGGACATAAGGGTGGATCTATTGTTAGAAACACAATGGACATAAGGGTGGATCTATTGTTAGAAACACAATGGACATAAGGGTGGATCTTTTGTTAGAAACACAATGGACATAAGGGTGGATCTATTGTTAGAAACACAATGGACATAAGGGTGGATCTATTGTTAGAAACACACTGGACATAAGGGTGGATCTATTGTTAGAAACACACTGGACATAAGGGTGGATCTATTGTTAGAAACACAATGGACATAAGGGTGGATCTTTTGTTAGAAACTCAATGGACATAAGGGTGGATCTATTGTTAGAAACACACTGGACATAAGGGTGGAGATTTTGTTAGAAACACATAGACATAAGGGTGGATCTATTGTTAGAAACACACTGGACATAAGGGTGGATCTATTGTTAGAAACACACTGGACATAAGGGTGGATCTATTGTTAGAAACACAATGGACATAAGGGTGGATCTATTGTTAGAAACACACTGGACATAAGGGTGGATCTATTGTTAGAAACACAATGGACATAAGGGTGGATCTATTGTTAGAAACACAATGGACATAAGGGTGGATCTATTGTTAGAAACACACTGGACATAAGGGTTGATCTTTTGTTAGAAACACATAGACATAAGGGTGGATCTATTGTTAGAAACACACTGGACATAAGGGTGGATCTTTTGTTAGAAACACAATGGACATAAGGGTGGATCTTTTGTTAGAAACACACTGGACATAAGGGTGGATCTATTGTTAGAAACAAACTGGACATAAGGGTGGATCTATTGTTAGAAACACACTGGACATGAGGGTGGATCTTTTGTTAGAAACACACTGGACATAAGGGTGGATCTATTGTTAGAAACACACTGGACATAAGGGTGGATCTATTGTTAGAAACACACTGGACATAAGGGTGGATCTATTGTTAGAAACACACTGGACATAAGGGTGGATCTTTTGTTAGAAACACACTGGACATAAGGGTGGATCTATTGTTAGAAACACACTGGACATAAGCGTGGATCTTTTGTTAGAAACACACTGGACATAAGGGTGGATCTTTTGTTAGAAACACACTGGACATAAGGGTGGATCTATTGTTAGAAACACAATGGACATAAGGGTGGATCTATTGTTAGAAACACAATAGACATAAGGGTGGATCTATTGTTAGAAACACAATGGACATAAGGGTGGATCTATTGTTAGAAACACAATGGACATAAGGGTGGATCTTTTGTTAGAAACACACTGGACATAAGGGTGGATCTATTGTTAGAAACACACTGGACATAAGCGTGGATCTTTTGTTAGAAACACACTGGACATAAGGGTGGATCTATTGTTAGAAACACACTGGACATAAGGGTGGATCTATTGTTAGAAACACAATGGACATAAGGGTGGATCTATTGTTAGAAACACAATAGACATAAGGGTGGATCTATTGTTAGAAACACAATGGACATAAGGGTGGATCTATTGTTAGAAACACAATGGACATAAGGGTGGATCTTTTGTTAGAAACACAATGGACATAAGGGTTGATCTATTGTTAGAAACACACTGGACATAAGGGTGGATCTTTTGTTAGAAACACACTGGACATAAGGGTAGGTCTTTTGTTAGAAACACACTGGACATAAGGGTGGATCTATTGTTTGAAACACACTGGACATAAGGGTGGATCTTTTGTTAGAAACACACTGGACATAAGGGTTGATCTTTTGTTAGAAACACACTGGACATAAGCGTTGATCTTTTGTTAGAAACGCAATGGACATAAGGGTGGATCTTTTGTTAGAAACACACTGGACATAAGGGTGGATCTTTTGTTAGAAACACAATGGACATAAGGGTGGATCTTTTGTTAGAAACACAATGGACATAAGGGTGGATCTATTGTTAGAAACACACTGGACATAAGGGTGGATCTATTGTTAGAAACACAATGGACATAAGGGTGGATCTTTTGTTAGAAACACAATGGGGACAATACATATGGATTCTATTATTAGCAGAGGACAATGGAAATCGATGGAAACTATTGTTGAAGATATTTATGACCTAATTTCATACACCAGGGGTTGTCAGTGCTTGACCTAATTTCATACAACAGGGGTGGACAATGGGTCTATTATTAACAGAAGGCAATGTTCACCTCTCTTACGTAGTCGTTGTAATGTACACTTTGATTTTAAAATACTTTTGATAAAATGATATTGTTTTTCTTTTTCCTGCATGTTACATTTTGCATAAATTGGTATCTTTTATAGGCATGATTCATTTATACTTCAGTGATATAAAGTAAGATTTCTAAAAAAAAAAATTACTATTTATTTATTTCAAATATGATATTGCACTGTTATTTCCGATTGTTTGAGATTAATACATATTCCATATCCTTCAATCATGCATTTGTACTAAACATGATTTTTTTTTTCAGTGATTGATGCTTTAAACATCGCCATTGCCTCGATAATACTCCTTACTCTATCATTCCTCATCTGATGATTGACTGTCACGATTGCTGTATACATTTTTTTAATTAGCTTTCACAAGTATACAAAGTAAGCTGTATATATAAGCAAAACATATAAACACATGTACATGTACACGTGCATGTGGTAATTTCTTGATAATTTCGTTCTTTCACAACAGTACAAATTTTACTTGTAACCGTGAGCGTTGTTTTATTTACAAAAGGGGGGGGGGTCAGCAGTAGTAAATAAATGCATTCAAATATTTACAATCAAATAATGTAAATCCTTAGAAGTAGCACATATTTACATTTCATCATAAAATAGATTTTTTTTTTCAAAGTACAGCACATATTTTTGCCGATGCCTTTCATATTCCATATATCTACAACTTTGTAACAACAAAATTTTTGGGTATATACCCAAAACATCACACACAGCACTACAAGTTTTTAAAACTACATTTATTCCTAGTAAATAATTTGTTTTCTGATTAATATTACATGTTCATTTTATGTATTGGAATTGGTTTTTAATAAATAATGATATAATTTAAATATTTAGAAAACAAAAACCAAAATCGATGATTCTTCGGAATTACTGCTGATCATGGGCATGTGCTGATTTTGAATGAAACAAAATAACTTATAAGATAAAGAATATAATTCGTGCTAGAAAACAAAACAAATCTTGAATAGATTTTTATAGTTAATTCAAAGTTTTGATCTAAAATATGTGATAGCATAAGAAATATCATTAATAAATCAAAGTTGACATACGAAATCCCTTCAGTATATACATGGAGGTCCCTGATTATAGAGGCGTGTGTTAAAATACAATACAAGGAGAAACATTCAACAGAATAAATGTTCATACACCCGGACCTTTATCAAAAATAAATGAAAAATATACTCTATTGTAATGCCTGGTTTACTCTTAAAACACACGACATCCAGGAGCTTCCGGGGCCTCGCCACCTGTGCCCCCACTGGACCAACTTGGGGCTGTAAGGTGGCCCCCAGACCCCTTGCCTTAAAAAATTATCCACGCCCCCATCTCAAATTCTATATCCCCCATGCATATATGAAATGGACTGGAACTGAATAGAAAAAAGTCCTTCGTTTCCGATGAATTTGCAGGAAGCAAAAGTGTGTAATTTTAAAAATTATTAAAATCTATAATTTATGATGTTAATAATCTTTATCTCCTTTTTTGAAGAGAAAAGATTAAAGTAAAGGGAGTAGTTTGATTTACTACCGACTTTTGGCTGTGCTTGGTGAATAATAACGAGTGGTATGTAATTCAAATATTTTCGAGTATCATAGTTTCATTCAGCAGTCTGTCAGAGGCGCTGTGCAGGTTGTCAAACATGCAGTCGGTCATCACGTAATTTTATATAAGCAGCATTGACCTAAAAGTGACATGTCATTTGGATATTTTCCGCCGACATAAACAAACAAATTTGAAGAGAGCATAACACAGAAAACACAACAGTCTGTCTGTTACGTTACAATAGCCTTTGTGTATCCAGTCTAGTTTTCATAGGGCTCTTAAGAGGTTTACAGAGATAAATCTGTGCAATCTCTTTCTATGTAAAAGTAGGAAAAAAAATACTAGGAATACATCCTTAACCTTTGATATTAATTGCAAGCCTTTTCACAGTCAAAATTCAAGGGGTTTAAAACGAAACAAAAACATCTGCATCAATTTACGTGCGTTAATTGCCTGACGTCACGGCGTCAGGCTGTATAAGGATTGATATTTGCAAAATCCGAAACTAATAGTTCATACCTAGAGAGCTAGATTCTGTGCAAGCTGATTTACATTGGAAACCTTTACCTGCATTTTAAAAGAAACAATATTCAGATAAAAGAATGATATTACTGATGCAAAGAACTGTAGTGTTGACTTCCTCTAATTTTTTGTTTTTGCATGCAACGATTATTCCATGGGATTCATCGTTTCAACATGTCCGTGTATCCTTTTTTCTGCAGTTCTATACTACGTACTGGGTCAGTCAATTTATTTCCTACGAAGGGGGTGAATCGCTCTTTCCGCTCCAAAAGTATTTGCTTTCTTCGCGCATTTACTTGGATTGTTCTATTGTATGAATGGGTGTTCCGACTTCCATGGCATTTTAACCTCCTTCTAATGTTTCAGAAATTCTGTCTTTAAATAATTGTTTTATCTCATTCTTTTAAACAGCATCGTATAATATTACACAGTTAGGGAATAGATATGAGGGATATAGCAATTTTATGGTTCTCCGAGGGAGGAAACTATTTCCCGAGGCGGCGAAGCCCGTGACATGCAACACTTAAATAAAAATGATTTGTTTCCCGATCCCGCGGTTGGAATATTTCATAAATGGATTAGTCCAATGATAATAAACAAGGCATTTCAACAAAGTCATGTTCTCCATATGCAAAAACAATTAAGGGTACTTACCACAAACAAAAAACGGATGCGCGGGTTGATATATATTTTTGACTGATTTTGATTTGAATAGATATAAATAATAAATCTCTGAAATATAAAAGCATTCATAGGTTTTCCTTGGTGCTTAGATTTGAGATTTTACTTTGCTTTCTATATAATTCAATACTAAATTTTGCACATTTTTAAAAATTTTTGACAAAATCTTATAAATTTCTCCCACTCTACTTGGTAAACATTATTCAGGTTGTCAATTTCAATGTAAATCTATGAGAAATAATGCTGATTTCTGAAAAAAAGTTTGTATGTGTTATTCATCCTTAAATGTATCTGTTCAGATGCACACAATAAATAGGAAACAATGCAAAATCTTGGATTTTTCTTACCACACAGGTCTAAGAAGGGAATCTACTTATTTCATTCCCATATTTTATTTCTTTGACAGTGGGACTATCCCCCCCCCCCTTTTTAAGAAAAAGAAATAATTAACACACATAACTACTGTTTACTTCAGTGGAGAAAATACACTCCAACAAAATGTGTTTTAAATATATCCATCTTTTAGAATGTTGACACTGCATGATTTGGTAACATATTTTATAATAGGTGTTATAAAGAAGTTCAAAATCAATTTGTTACAAGGGCAGATCACTCCACTTGCAGAAAAGCCCTACAGAATACCAACTCTTTAGTTTGCAGTGTAGATATGATTCTTCTTAAAGTTAAATAAGAATCAAGATTCCATTTACGCAAGGTTCTCAAAACATAATATTGCTCAAAACGTTTATCACTCCTCCTTATCACTCCTATAATAGCCCTCGTGGAGAGGGCTTAAATAGGCTATGCCTGCTGCCCAATCCATTTTTGTAAATAACAAAATATGTTCAAATCAAATCACTCCTCATGCAAATATTGATTAAATGAGTCAGGCATGCTTTTTAAAGAGCTGTTTTTGTGTTGGTCATTAAAAGATGATACAATATTTTAGGGTACTGGAGTATATGAACTCTGCCAGAGTCATAATCATGATTCGTTCCTTTTACTTCGGAATATATAGGTATCTTCAAATCACTGAAACTCCTTTCCATACACCTTGGATTTATAATTGTTCTGTATGTTATTAGGCCTTTACGAAGAATGTCTATTATTTTGAAATACTTATTGTGTAATCCCAGTGTAAATTATAGATTAAACCCGCATTCATTTCAACCACAAGTGATGATAAAGATTCAATAGTGTTATATGACATGATCATTGGCTTTATCCTCGTTTATACTTTGATGTTACCTATGTTAATGTGCACTCGCAACGTAAGTAAAATTTAGATCAAATACAATGTGAAGGTACTTAACTATACGTTACAGGTGTAGAGCTGCATATTTTGTCCCATACTCGGCACGATACGTTTGGAATAAATTTAAAGTCCAGGCTTCCCTGAGCCCCACTTTTCACCTCATTCCCTATGTTGATAAAACGTTTGGAAGGTAAGTGTCAAATATAATGTTCAAATACCTGCCTCAATTTATTCAAAATACATAAATTAAATCTAACTCCCGGTGGTATATTTTGCAAGGTACGTCAAAGATCAAGATCGAGTTGACTTACGCTAGTATTCTTCTAAATATATTGTGCGGAACAGTGCGCAGTGTACATAGCAAAGACTAACCTCTTGAATGTCAAAAAAAGAAGTTGTTTATCGATACTTTCATCTATTTTAAAAGAAAGTCAAAAGTCAAATTTAAGGAAATCTAGTGCGGAAACCACCAAACTACGAGGGTCGTCCGTAAAGTTCGTGGACAAGCTAAACATTTAATAAAAGTTGTGTCAATGATATTTAATATTGTCATATTTCTAATCCTTTATTAATTGAAAAATGTAAAAATTTCTTCAGTTTCAAATGCTTAATTACAATTATGGATTCCTAATTAGACTTGAAATGGAGACCCGGAGCACCGCAAATATTTAATAAAAAATATTTATCACTTTATAAATTTCATTTGTATTTTATAAAATTCTGGGAAAATCTGAAAGAATTTTACATTATGAGGTTGACAAAAGCTATCACGTCAAACCTGCAAAATTTGAACTTTCAAAGTTTCAAAACGGTTAAACAATCAAAGTTAGAACATATTAATACAGGATCGAAATTGTTAAAAAAAAAGAGACGTTTTCGGAATAGGTGGAGCAGTGAACAGTGATAAAATTCTGCGTAGACATCGGGAAAACACTTACAGAGACCAATACATTCTGTAAACAATCGGGAAAACATAGTAAAAGAAGTAGTTCACTAGAATTTAAGTGGCATATAATATTTTAGGACGGAATGAACAGTTTACAGGATTACATGCATGAAGAAATCCATCATTCCGAGAGTGAAGTGCTGTAAAAAATGAATTTTATAACGTGAACTTGACTTTGCCGTATTTCCGTAAATAAAATCGTCTTTACACGGACAGTGGTTGGATGATTGCAGGATATATGAGACATTCATTGTTAAATGTTAATTTGCGAATGAAACCTGAACATTTTGTGCATATTTTTATGACTTGTCAAAACGAAATAAGTAATTATTGAGTTAAACGCTGACTATGTTGATAAAAGTTCATGTGCTCGTATTTAGCTTTTGACGTCGAGTAACGTCAAGAATTTTCGTTTTCGTGCTCCGGGTATAAGTGTGTGTCTTTTTTATATCTGATAAAATTATAACTATTTGTGTTTTGTTTTTGTTGAAAACTTGCATATTTATTACATGGAACATGAGTTTTATGAAAATAATAGTTTCATATATTTTGTCAATGTTTGTCAGTTATTATCAATGTTGTCCACAAACTTTACGGACAGCCCTCGTAAAACACAAAAGTCATAGTGACAAGCTTTATTTGGGAAAAAAAATTCAAATCCAAACCTCCTACAGTTCTTGAGACATAAGGTGTGACATACGGACAGACAGAGGCCGGATAAATAGATCCCTAAGTGTCGGTCTGCAAGACAGGGAACACAAAAAAGTGTAAAACATTGAAAGGGATAAATAAAACATGGGATAAAAAGAATTTTATTTTTGTAGTTGGACATGATTTGAAGGCAACGGGTTTGGTTTTTTCACAAGTTGGATAAAAATCACATCCAACTAAAACTCATGGGATCCGATATATGTATTATAAAAATGAAAATAAATATTTGCTAAGGGTTTCTGACTAGTAACCTCAAATAGTTAAGATATCAGAGATTTATTTTCGAATGATATTCATCTGGTAAAAATATGACTTATGTCTTTCTGCCATTTAAAATCAACGAATTTAAAAGATATATTTTGAACAATGCAAATGAAAATTAAACTTCTCTGTTTAAATTATATCATACACAGATACAAAAAGAAGAAAAAATTTGCTTACCTACTGCCAAATGTTGATACTTTTATCTTCTAGAACTTTCCTTTCTTTCTACCGGTGCTTTTGAAAACAGGAATAGTTTTACAGTGATTTTGCACCTTTAAAAATACTCGATGTTTTCTTTTGAACGTACGTCTTATCGATTAGTTTCGGTCCATCAGTTTGTTAAAGGTCTGCCTTACTGTAGATCTAGAGATACATTACATTTAAAACCACAAGGAGATCTTCACAAGATATTCAAAAACGAGGGCTATACACATTGTAAATATGATTTTCAAATTAATTTAGTAATAGATATATAAAAAGTCCTGAACTTGTATGAAAGAAATTTCAATCCCAGTATGTTGAAATATTTATCACTGTATGCGACGTAGATCCTAAAGAAAAAATATGATTGTACGAGGGACGTTCAGTAGATAATGTCATCAGCTCGATGTCATACAAAATAAAAATCATATGACATGAAACTTAACTTTTTTTCATTACTGAATCTTATATGAATTGATAACAGTTAATGTGACCACTTTTCATAGCATAATTTCATTATTGGAAGCTGTAAAACAAGGGCTATTCGAGACAATGCATTAAAAATGAATGGTCAAGAATCAGTAAACTACAGTAAATTAAACGTGTCATTAAAGCTGCTGTAAAACTTGTTAATTTCCCAAAAAATATATTAATTGAAAAATGTGAAATATAGAGCAATGTATGTCTCTTTCATACATACATGAACAGATGAATTTCAATCAACAAAAATTATATAATGGGCATCAAAATTGGGTACCATCTTTGTCAACAAGGACATACAACAACCAATATGTATTAGCGAAAACTCAACAAATTATAACAGATTATATTCTATTGACTTAAAGACACATAGCAAATTTGATAGATATCATTTTGGGGGTAGTTCACACTGTCTTAAAGAAACTTTTGATAGGAATAAAGATAAGAATTAAACATGTTTAACCCCCTCGAAAATAAGTGACATTACAGTAACCATTAAAGATGATAAATTTATGACAGATTTTCTTTACTGTTTTACAGAGAGCAAGAAAACTGAAGAAGACTCTAACATCAGCAGAGACAAACTTGGGGACTTTGACAGGTCAAAGCTGATGGAGGTCATGACCCCAGACTACCTGTTCTCTGAAGAGTCTGGGGAAGATGAAGGAGGGAATGTCCTACACTACAAAGTCCGCCGGTGTAAAGACGAATAATGACCCCCATCAGATAATGACCGGGGGTCATTTTTCGACAGCGAAAAATGACCCCCGGTCATTATTCGACGTAGAAAAATGACCCTTTTGCCCGTAGAAAAAGTGTCACTTCCTCAAAAATTTGCAGAACCCACGTGAAGAAAAATGACCCCCGTAGAAAAATGACCCCCTGTAGATTAAAGCTAAAATTTTTAGGGAGCAAAAAAAAATTAGATACATGTAAAGAAGCATATTGGCCAAAATGCTCACCTGAGCTTATTGGGAATAAACTGAGGATATGTTGATCTCATAACATTATATAATTATAGCTATAGTTTAAGGTCAATGCGATGATTCCGAATATAAAGGAGTTAAAGATTTATCAAGCCTTAAGGGTAAGGTAAACATTGTTTTTTGATGGTGGAAATCATCGAACTGACAGAAAAAATCAGCAGTATTATATATTATTATATCCTCCGATTGAGAAGTGGGGGGGGGGGTATATAGTGATTGGGATGTCCTTCCGTCCGTCTGTTACGCTTTGAGGTATCAATCTCTTATCCGCAAATCCTCATATATAAAAAGATGTGTTTGTGAAACAGCTATGCCCCTGTATGGCATGTAGCGAATATTAAACTTTTCTTAAATGCAATTTAAATATATTGTTACCCAAAGTAGGGTCTTCTAACAAGAAATACAACTGCGAAATAAGAAAGCCCTAGCACCACTTGTTCAAAGGTAATGACTCAGGACAAGTTTTTGAAAGGTAGGTCAAACTCAAAGGTCAAAGTTGATGAATTCTTTAAGAAAAGGATTACATATGTGAAGTATGCATGAATATTTTAGCCCTTAACATTCAAAAGTTGTGGCAAGGTAAAAATAAAATCATAAGTACGGAAAACTCCAAGGTCAAAAGGTCAAAGTTTTTGGTATCCAATGAAAGGTAATGCCAAAAAAGTACACATTTGAAGTATGAGAGTACTGGAATCCACCGTTTAAAAGTTATGGCCGAAGTAAAAATTTGGCAATTTTGTGTAAAATGGGACAAACTCCAAGGTAAAGGTCAACACGTCAAATTTGGTTGTACCTAAAGTAAGGAATGTCACAAGAAAAATACATATCCAATATGAACGTCATAGCTCCAATAAATGAAACGTTATGGTAAAGTTAAGGTATTTGCGGACAAACAAACTTTTCCGCCAGATAGACAGACGGACATACGGACGAACACGATAAAACTATATATTCCCGAATGTACGATTACAGGGACATAAAAAGAAATGGTCTTCAATTAAATTTTCATATTAATATACATTATAAAGAAGACGTTTTCTTGTATATCTATCACTTGTGTATTATTCATTTCATTAGATAGTGCAAGTTTAAATTAAAAAATTGTTACGTCATTTCCATAGTTTTTATTCATTCATAAATCCTTTGATCCGCTCCTGCAGGTTCGCAAAGCCTTGATCACAACTGTATACAAAACATTCATATCGCCAAAAATGTTCATGATTCCGCTAAACTGAGAAAGTTTACACATGATTTATCATCTCATTACACACATCAGCTCTCTGCAATGCAGAAATGCTCGAATTGATGGTGGCATGTCAGATTCGTTTTTCGGTAGAACCTCTAAAATGAAAGTGAAAGAGGGAAATTTCAGAGTTCTCACTGGCGTTACAATACATAAAATAATTCGGCTGATCTTCTTCATAAATTACATTTCCCAAGCTTTTATGATAGGAAAGATACTGCCAATTAACAAGTATGAGGCTCAGTTCAGTACATTTGCCAGACTTCTTTTATGCAAGTCTGCAAATTGAGGAACTTGAAATTTTCCTGCACTACTCTCTTCTCCTATCGATTCTAAAAATAACTAAACCTTACTTTTGTCGTTCAACAAAAACGGAGGGCTTTTTGACCCCTTAAAATAACTAATCTTGTAAAAAACAATATTTTACAATTAAAAAAAATCTTATAAATAGATAAAATACTGCAAAAATTCTGTTGAGGTCAATGTTTGATTGAAAACATAGCAATTTTCATTGTACGTCAGTGTCCACTCAAAGAGACATAACTCTTTCGTGGTTATAAAACAGATTCGAAATTGAACTGATTTTCAATCCACTAAAACTCCTATAAGGGGTCAAAAAGTCACCCAACGGCCCATAATTTTTAAAATGTACTCTTTATACTTCATGTAGTGCCAAAATTATTTTGAATATTGGTTGAGAATTAAACACGTTACAGAGAAAAAGGTGTTTTCTGTACTGACCCCTAAAATCCTTTCTATTTTAGGGATTTTTATTTTCATGACCTTAGCATCTGGAGACAATAGAAGAGTCAATATTCATATGAAATTTCACAAGAATTGCTTGCCAACCTTTTGAGATAATGGAACAAAAATGATTTCAAATTTAACATAGAAATCTCCATAGGCAATTTAAGGTACTTATAAAACCGGAAGTACTCTACATATCCATACCAAAATTAAAACATTGAGAGCATATTAGACTCCATACAGTTTGCCAAAGGGAGATAACTCTTGCAAAATTATTTTTGAAAATACTTGAAAATACAAAATTTCAGGTCTCTAAAAGTCCTTTAAGGGGTCAAAAAGTGACCCCACGGATCATTATTTTTAAATTGCCCTTTCCATTCTTAACTCAAAGCAGAAATCAGTTTGATAATTTATGGACAAATAAAAAAGTAATAAACAAAAAACATATTTCTGTACTGACCCCTAAAATCCCCTTTATTTTTAAGAAATTTTATTTTCTGGATCTAAATATTGAAAGACAATGCTAAAGTCATTATGTATGTGAAATATTATGAGACCTGTTTGTTTCCCTTTGAAAATAATGGACATTGAATGATTTCAAATTTAACATAGAAATCTCCATATGCAATTTTAAGGTACTTAAAAAAACCGGAAGTTCTCCACATATCCATACCAAAATTGAAAGATAGAGAGCATATTAGACTCCAAACAGGTTGACAAAGGGAAATAACTCTTGCACAATTATTTTTGAAAATACTTGAAAATACAATATTTTAGGTTTCTAAAAGTCCTTTAAGGGGTCAAAAAGTGACCCCACGGACCATTATTTTTTAATTGCGCTTTTTATTCTTTACTCAAAACAGAAATCAGTTTGAAGATCTTTGGACAAATAAAAAAGTAATATGCAAAAAACTAATTTCTTTACTGACCCCTAAAATCCCTTTTATTTTAGGAAATTTCATTTTCATGATCTTAATATCGAAAGACAATGCTAAAGTCATTATTTATGTGAAATATCATGATACTTACTTGCTTCCTATTGAACATAATGGACATTAAATGATTTCAAATTTAACATAAAAATCTCCATAGGAAATTTTAAGGTACTTATAAAACCGGAAGTACTCTGCATATCCATACCAAAATTGAAACATAGAAAACATATTGGACTCCAAACAGTTTGTCAAAGGGAAATGACTCTTGCTTGATAATTTTGAAAATACTTAAAAATACAAAATTTCAGGTCTCTAAAAGTCCTTTAAGGGGTCAAAAAGTGACCCCACGGACCATAATTTTTAAATTGTCCTTCTTATGCTAAACCCAAAACTGAAATCAGTTTGAAGATTGGTTGAGAAATAAAAAAGTTACAGGGCAAAAACGATTTTAAGAGTTGACCCCTAAAATCCCTTTTATATTAAGGAATTTTATTTTTATTACCTAAGCATCGAAAGGCAATGCTAACGTAGTTTTTCATATGAAATATTATGAGACTTGCTTGCTTCCTTTTGAAAATAATGGACATCGTATGATTTCAAATTTAACATAGAAATCTCCATAGGCAATTTTAAGGTACTTATAAAACCGGAAGTACTCTACATATCCATACCACAATTGAAAGATAGAGAACATATAAGACTCCAAACAGTATGAGAAAGGCAGATAACTCTTGCTCGATTATTTTTGAAAATACTAAAAAATACAAAATTTCAGGTCTCTAAAAGTCCTTTAAGGGGTCAAAAAGTGACCCCACGGACCATATTTTTTAAATTGTTCTTTTAATGCTAAACTCAAAACTGAAACCATTTTGAAGATTGATTAGCAAATAAAAAAGTTACAGGGCGAAAACGATTTTAAGTGTTGACCCCTAAAAGTCCCTTATTTTTAGGGATTGAGTTTTCATAACCTTTTCACCTGAAGACAATAATAAATCAATTATTCCCTGTGAATATTTCTAGAATTGCTTGCTCTGCCTTTGAGAAAATGGATGATGCAAGATTTTTTTTTACTATAGAAAATCCCATAGAACGAAGGTCATTTTGGCAAATATGCATGCACGTGCGTGCGCGTGCAACGCGTGAAATGACTTATATTCTCAATATAGCTATAACTTATACATTTTTTAATGAAATGATTTGAAACTCATTATATAAAGATATATTAATAGTGTAGATAATGTTAAACCGTCAAATTAGCACGAACTCACGCGCAAACACGTGGGCTTCGCTCTGATTGCCTAAAACAAAAATCTCAGTATCTTCTCTGTTTTTTTGACGAAATGATTTGAAATTAAAAACATAGTCATAGATTAGGATATCTTTCAATATAATATAAAAAAAAATCATGAAATCACGCGCATGTATATTTTTGCTGTTCATTTATTATTATTTTTTTTTGGTCTTGATTTAACGTAATGTTCTTTTTTTTGGGGGGGGGGATAAAAATTTCTTCCTCTTTCATTGTCAAAAAGGATTTGCCAAACTTAAACAAACTAAAATTGGAAATGACGGAAAATTTAATTTTTCCTATGAAAGAGTATTTAAACATGTTTTTGCATGCTTTGATTTCTAAGAACAAGTGGAATATCATTCTATAAGCAAACATTATAAGGAGGAATATTAAAAAGAAATTTAATCTACTTGACAATTAAAGAATCTCTTTTCAAACACAAATTTAGCATTGAAAGACTACGTGAATATATTTATTATTTCATATGATTTTATGTATTTTTCTTGTTACAGAAAAGGTAAAAATTAGTTTTGCTGAAAAAAAGATATCAAAGAGTGTACATTTTGTATCACTTTAAAGGGGGTCATTTTCCTATGGGGGTCATTATTTTATAGGACTAACATATAAAATAATGACCCCCTAGGACCATTTTTCTACAAAAAAATGTTTTTTTTTCTACGGGTGGGGGTCATTTTTTGTCGTTGAAAAATGACCCCCCGGTCATTATTCGATGGGGGTCATTATTCGTCTTTTCACCGGCTGCCATGGCAGAGGGAAACCGTCCAGAGACTGAAGGACAAACTCGAAGAGGCTCAAAAAGACAGTTTGACCATTCAGCACAAGAAACAGTTGAAAAAGAGGGTTATTGCTGAGGACTTTTTTTTTAAGAACAGCCCCAGATGGCTGCCGGAAGTTTGTGAAGGACTGAGGTAGAGTGATGGAAGTGAACTGAAGTACAGCCAAAAGAGACACTATAGTTCACAAATAAAAGATTGATTAGTGTATAAAATGTAGTCTGTTGGAATTCATTTATTACGTATTTATTTTTGTCGTTTGTGTTAATAATTCTTAGAAGATGCATCTTTACAACAAAAGTAGCTGCCTTTGCAATTTTAAAAGTAGCTCATCGTATTTATTAATACATATGTATAAGAATGACAAACTAACAATGAATATCTTTTACACAATATTTTTAACTGTGATAATTGTTTTCTCATACAAATCAGACAAATACATATTTAAAGCAATATGAGCTGCAACCTTGATGTCAAAACTTTTATAAACTTCCGTCATTCATATTTGTATTAGAAGAACTATTCACAAGCTCGTAATGATGCAAAATGATACTGTCGTCCTGTACTCTATTGTTTTCTTAAATAATACTACGTATTTGTTTGTACAGAGATCTCTTTTGGAACAGTTTCATACTTTATTGTAAACGTATTGATCTAAGGTTTAAATTACTTAAATATTACTAGTATCATGACACATTGCAATTGGAGCAAAATAAACTTTTTAAAAATGAATCCAATATTGCCTTAATGTGAAATCTATAAGTTTTTGCCGATATATTTAAAGAAAAAATGTTTGATTCCTTTTCTCATAGATTTTCTTTTTTTTCCCTCCATTTTTCCAATCTTGCTCTGACCCTATTTTGCATCGATTATTGAACTTTTGAACCTAAAAACTTATTGTTATCTCCATATATATTTGATGCATATATTTGCAAACACGATTTATTTTTGCATTCTTTGCAAGCACACTTTCTTCAGAAGCTTATAAATGAAAAGAAGTACAGAGTCTGACTCATTTGTTTTATATGCAGATATTTTACTAAACAAGACTTACAAAGCTTTGGGATAAACGTGATAATTTAAACTTTTCAATCAAAAGCTTCCCTAACTTATGTAGCAATATACCCTTTATCAGTCGTATATAGTCTTTTATTCTTCTAATGATTTGTAATGAATCCCCTGATTTGCCTGTTTTTCTCTGGTAATGTAATTTATGGAGATAACGAACAGAATTCAAACTCAAGGTCCATTAAACAAAATAGGATCAGAGCAAACAAGGAGCTCTAAATCCTCAATGGTGGATCAGTTGCCATATAGGAGCAAGCATATCCTGGCGACTTGCACACCCGTCATGTGTTCCTTATCATGATCGGGAAATAACGGGAAAATCCGTCGTCAATTCCGTGTATAAATAATAGTCTAGAAATAAGTATGAAAAAGGTCAGTCTGCGTTTGACTCAATGATAAATTGTATTTGCGTACAAGGTCATTGTAACTTACGAAATACAGACTATAAAATCAAAATGCCTATCTTGTTTCATCAACTTTTTTGCAAATAATTTACCTCGTTTTAGAAATTGCACATCCCATTGTGTATCGAATCAATTGATATGACCCCCCGTATGCAGCTAATGAAGGTTTATTGTCTAATTTGTTGCATGATATATTTCACTTTGAGAATATGCAGTAAGTTTTTTGGACGAACGCGTGATTTGTAATTTGTCTATTTTACAAATGAGACTGAATAAACACAAGTTCAAATTTACTGTTGTTTCCAGACAGAATGATTAATGTGATCCTGAATGACTCTCATTCACGAAAATTGAAATACTATTGTTCTGAATTGATCCTTATGTCGCAGGTTCGAATCCCACTGTTGGACTTGGAGACTGCTGCTCAGAATTCGGTTGAAACCGTCAACAGCGAGGTCCCGTGTCACAGTAGTTCCTGACACGAAAAAACAGAGGTAATCAAGTGCTCTTATTTACTTGGAAGTGAGACCTGCACCAAAACATTACCCTGGAAAATGTAGGTCAGATCCAGCATCCGAAGCGAGTCTGGTAGTGTCCGTCCCTTGATTCACCATCCATGCAAGTTTGGTCCAAGTAGGGCTTATAGTTACTTGGGGAATGGGCCTGCTCTTACAACTTCATCTGGGACGCCGACACTAACACCGACACCCATGCCGGGGTATAGCATGAACTCATTTAGACTCTGTAGAAGTGAGCTAAAAATGCCTCACTGCTCAATGGCCCTAACTGCTGACTAGTACGGAAACAAGTGGCCAATGGGCCACATCGCTCGCCTGAGCACAAGGGCTAGTGGGCTATGTCATGTATAATTTTGCAATACTTGAAAAGATGTTTTCCACCCCCCTCATTTTTTTGAATAAATTTAAAGTTTCACTTCTTGAAGATGCTTACATGACAATTTTTGTTATTGAACAAAACTTTTCTGTTCTGGAGAAGATTTTTCCCTTTAAATTCCTACGTAAAAATTTGATCAGCCATGTGTTTTCCCGCCCTACCCCCGGGGATCATGATTTGAACAAACTTGAATCTATATTACCTGAGGATGCTTCCACATGAGTTTCATATTTCCTGGCCCAATGGATCTGGATAAGATTTTCAAAAGAATTTTCCTATATATTCCTATGTAAAATTTTGATCAGCCATTGTGGCCCCGCCCTACCCCCAGGGGTCATGATTTGAACAAACTTGAATCTACACTACCTGCAGATGCTTCCACATGAGTTTCATCTTTCCAGGCCCAATGGTTCTGGAGAAGATTTTTAAAGATTTTTCCTATTTATTCCTATGTAAAACTTTGATCGGCCATTTGGTCCTGCCCAACCCCCGGGGTCATAATTTGAACAAATTTGAATCTACACTACCTGAGGATGCTTCCACATGAGTTGTATCTTTTCTGGGTAATGGTTCTGGAGAAGAAGTTTTTTATGAGATTTTCCCTATATGGTCCAATGGTTCTGAGGAAGAAGATTTTTTTTAAGGTACCATATTTTTTCATTAATTCATAATTATCTCCCCTTGGAAGAGGGCTTGGTCCTTCATTTGAACAAACTTGAATCCCCTTTACCCAGTGATGCTTTGTGGCAAGTTTGTCTAAAATTGACGTAGTGGTTCTTGAGAAGAATTTGAAAAAGTGAAAAGTTTACATACAGATAAACGGACGGACAGACAGCTAGACAGACGGACTACAGACAAAATATGACCAGAAAAGCTCAGTTGAGCTTTCAGCTCAGGTGAACTAAAAAGTACACTCTTCCTTTGGCAATTGATGGAGTGTCTAAAATTCCCGAGATGTACATGTGTGCCGAACAACAAACCCCCAAAAAAATTATTAATTAACTCTAAATGCAAGTTGTGAAATTAAACAAAACGAGAATCAAAATACATTTTTCTAGTTCAAGTACAATTTTCATGAACTAAAATGCATTTTTGTTAGTTAAAACAGTGTACAATATTTATTTGTTAAATACAATTCTTATAAGTGAAATTACAATTATTCCTAGACTTAAAATACATTTTTTTCTTAACTTAAATACAATTTTAGTTGTTTAAGTTAAAGAAGATGGATGCATGAACAATATGGGCATAGATACATGAAATCTAAGTTTCAGTTGTGAATCAAGAATTTAAAGTAAAGTTCTCATTATTGAAAGAGATGAAGTAATTAGAAACAATCTTTTCTGAGAATTCAAATACCCTTACAGAAAAAAATAATAGAAACTTATAAGTGTTTTATAATCCACTTATTATTATTATAAGTCACATATAAATTTTGAAATTTACTTATAAGTGTACTATAAGTCAAAGTAAGTATAAGTGAGGAATGGATTTCGTTATTACTTCACTTATAAGTAAAGATGAGCTACATATCAGTGAATATTTCACTTATACCTCGCTTATAAGTGAAGATCAGTATGGTATGAGCAAAGAATAAGTGTGGACTTAGATTTTTTACCCTATACTAGACTTCTTTCAAGGAGCACTATGGGTATTCAAGGTAGCCAATCAGAGAGTTTGTCTCTCCAGAGATCAGCAACAAGAATTTGAAACCAAGTTTGTGTCTGTAAAAGGATGTTGGAGACTTTAGATTTATTTTGAGTATACCTTCACATCAGGTACAACAAGTAGGTTCTATTTACATCATCTCTCTATTTTAACTTCCTTTGCATGAAATTTTGAATCATTTGACTCAGTTGCTTTCAGATTTCATAAATTTGAAGAGTTAAGCCTCAAGGTCATTAAATATTGTTGCCTTTTTGTTCAACATTCTTGTTTGTAAACTGAATTAATATGTTAAGTTTGCATCATCAAAGAAATGTCATATGAAAGTGATTTTTTTCCATAAAATTTTTATTTTACTTGATTATTTCATCTAAAGTGCAGATACATGTGTAAATGTAAAAATAGCTCTGAACATATCATGCAACCCCTGAATGGTTGGAAGTTCTGTTCTAAATTAAGATCTTAAAGGTAGTGTTGTACTTCACTTATAAGTCACTTATAGTCACTTATAAGTGACTAATACTTGATAAAGTATGAAGGTTTAATGCTTGACTTATAAGTCACTTATAGTCACTTATAAGTGACTATACTGCATAGAGCATAAGTGGCTAATACTGGCTTATAAGTCACTTATAGGTTAAGTAGCTCATTTGCATATAAAATCCTAATGAGTAACTTATAAGTCACTAAATAGTTAAATGTATCAGTGAAGTGTAAGTCCAGAATAAACAACTTATAAGTAAAAGAATAAATCACTTATAAGTCACTTATCAGAAATTTCTGTAAGGGTATCTAGGATTCTTTAAAAAAAAATAAAATAATAGTGATTCGTGAGATTTGAATCTTAGCAATATAAATACAGTAGTAACATGTTCTTTTGTGCTTCATTACACAGCTTTTGATGAATAGCAGCATTTAAATATTCATGATATGACTCTGGACTAAATGACTTAGAGATGCCAATATTTTGTCATAAAAGTGTACTTTTAGGCATAGCGTGTTTTGCTCCTTGTTTTTAAAACCAAAAAATATATGAATATTTTGATGCAAACTTTAAGGATTTATTTTCAAATAAAAAAAAATGAACTTAAAGACCACATCGTATCGTCATATATGTTTTTTCTGTCCTCTTTAGTCTGTTTATGCTATTACAATTTTTTTGAGAGGTTTGAAAATTGTTGAGATTTTACACTTTAATATTATATGAAATAAGAAATAAAATGTACGTGATATAATTTAACTTCCATTTCTCATTTTTTGTTTGTCGAACCATATGCATCTTCATCGTATTTCATATTGCAAACAAAATCAATGTCACAGTTGTCTACTACAGGCATTTAGAGAATAATACATTAAATTTTAAAATGAAAATAAGCCGTAATATACATATAATTACTAGTAACTATGCAAAAAACATGCACACACGTTTGTGGCAATTTAATATGTTCTCTTCTAAAGGTCAATTTGTTTGATATTTTCAAGGATTAGTACTTTTTCCTATAAAGATCTACAGTCTATTCAGGTTTAGACCTCTAGGAGAAAAATTACCAACATCCAAAGGGGCTTGTTATTTTAAAAAAAATCAAATTATGTTTATTGCCATAAAAAATGATTATATATGTCAACAGCTTAATTGATTGCTGTTCATGAGTAAAATATTTTTCTAGTTATTGCATAATTTCAATATTTAAATACCGAGTATATTTTGTCGGTCAACCCATTGCTAAAAGATAGATAAACAAAAACTGGTTAAATTTCAGAAGCCAGAATAATTCAAAATACATACTTTGAAAGTATTCGTGTAATATGCAATAAAAATAGATAAATAAGTTAAAACGGCTCATCTAATTGACTCGGGCGTCTTTAAAGAACGGTTGAATGAAATTGAAACAGTCAATGTATTGTAAACAAAGTCAACTAAAACTCATGAACCGTTATAATAATGCAATTTTAAAACAAAATTACATAATCAATCTTCAATATTTTGAGTGCAATTCAACAAATATAAGTAATCATTCATTTAACACTATAAACATTCATTTTATAGAACATATAATACGCCAGTTTCGAGATTATCACCCTTAGTGCACTCTTTCTTTGAGGAGGGGAGTTTGGTTGCAGCGTAAACAAACAGGTGGGACAGATATTTATCATTGGATATATCGTATCATCGATATATTGGTTTATCGTAACATTTCACATACAACATTGTGTAGATATGATTTTGATGGGTGTAATAGCAAAATTATTTTCATATGCACCTCATACATTTTGTTGTATGTTCAATTTTTTTATGTATTGTAATACTTAACAAACTTTACAAAGATGATTGTAATGATGCACTGTTCAACTCGAGAGTAACCGAATTAAAGTAAAGATGACATTTTTAAAGTTAAAAAAATCGAAATAAAAAGAAAATTCAGTGGATATGAGATTTTTCAGAGGAGGGAAGAGGTATATGGACCTCTAATAAATACGGTAAACATGAAACTGATCATAACATATCGGCAATCTAAATGACACATTGATTTTTTTCCTTATTATAACTTCAAAAAGCCCACTAACTTTTTTAGAGAATGTACAATCAAAAAGATCTTTTACTTTTGTAAAGACCACAACATTTATTTCGTTTTCAAGTACCCTATAATTGAAAGTAGATATGTAAATATACACAGGTGAGCTTGATAAAATCATAAAATGCATCACTGTTTAACATTTTTATCTTTCTATAGCATTAAATTAATTTTAAAAGCTATAAACATCGTTCATTCATATATGCAAGTTTGTATAAATAAACAAACTGTCCCACCTTCTTGCTGATATGGATACTTTTTGTGCCTCTGTTGCAGGAGAGTTACAATCTCGAAACTCGCGTATTTGCAAGAAGCATTAAAATGTATCAAAATATTTGCAATGTATATGTACATGTTATGTACTACATTAAAACATAGGTAATCAGAGATTACAGAGCTCACCTCAACGAATATTGTCTTTAAGTAAGGCAAAGTCACACAATTAACCAACAAAAAGTATACATTCCAAAAATGAAAATATTTTTAAAAGCAATTTTGATGTGATACTTTGAAATAGACCTACATAAAAAATTTAAACTACTTCTTCATGAAAATGTAATGAAAATCAAGCATCTGAAGCAAATTTGAGAGTTTTCATCTTTTGATGCAGCATTTGTGCAAGTTTTATACAATGTTATATAAGCCTTATAGTTTTTGGTAATAGACCTGCAACCATAACTTTTACCTTGTCTACTATCTGTAAAATGTATGTCCAATTCAGCATCCGAAGCAAGTCCATTAGTGTGCATCCTTAGATGTATCATCCATGCAAGTTTGGTCATAATAGGGCTAATAGTTTATTTGAAATGAAACATGCATCAAAACTAACATTTTCACTACTCCACAAAAAGTAGGTCAGATTCAGCATCACAAGCAAGCCCGAAAGTATGCATCCTTAGATGTATCATCTATGCAAGATTGGTCATTAAAGAACTCATAGTTCCTTGGAAATGAAACCTGCACCAAAAACTTTTAACTTTTCACTCAACCGGAAAATGTAGGTCAGATTCAGCATCCGAAGCAAGCCTGGTAGTGTGCATCCTTAGATGTATCATCCATGCAAGTTTGGTCAACATAGGGCTTAAAGTTACTTGCAAATGAAACCTGCACCAACAACATTGACCTATTCACTCAACCGGAAAATGTAGGTCAGATTCAGCATCCGAAGCAAGCCCGGTAGTATGCATCCTTAGATGTATCATCCATGCAAGTTTGGTCAACATAGGGCTTATAGTTACTTGGAAAATGAAACCTGCACCAAAATTTTAACCTGTTCACTCAACCGAAAAATGTAGGTCAGATTCAGCATCCCAAGCAAGTCTGCTAATGTGCATCCTTAGATGTATCATCCATGCAAGTTTGGTCAACATAGGGCTTATAGTTACTTGGAAATGAAACCCTCACCAAAAACTTTAACCTGTTCACTCAACCAGAAAAATGTAGGTCAGATTCAGCATCTGAAGCAAGCCCGGTAGTATGCATTCTTAGATGTATCATCCATGCAAGTTTGGTCAACATAGGGCTTACAGTTACTTGGAAATGAAACCTACACCAAAAACTTTAACCTGTTCACTCAACCGGAAAATGTAGGTCAGATTCAGCATCCGAAGCAAGCATGGTAGTATGCATCCTTAGATGTATCATCCATGCAAGTTTGGTCAACATATAGGGCTTATAGTTACTTGGAAATGAAACCCACACCAAAAACTGCACCAAAAATGTTAACCTGCTCCAAAAACATCAACCTGGTAATTCCTTTGCTGCAATTGCAGCATCTGAAACTTTGTCTGGTACAATAAAACACACTAAAACCATCTTCCATGCATGTCTAATCAGTATAGGACACAGAAATAATTAAAAAGAAAACTGCTCCAAAAAACTTAACCTTAACCAGGGACGCCGACGCCGACACCGACGTCGACGCCGAGGGTATCACATAAGCTCCCCCCAACTTCGTTGAGGTGAGCTAAAAATATTATTAGAAACTCTTTGGAAACAATAGCTTACAACTTTGATATCAAAATCAACCAATCCAATGTTCTTTATTCTGTCAACAATGTCAAATAAGAAGAAAAAATTTCAAATTCTTTAAAAGTCAATTTAGAACTGAAATTGGTTTCAATGTAGATTCCATTTAAGTGATTTTACACACAACACATATATACAACAGTTTTTATGAGTAATATTATTAAGTGGGATCCATATTTTTAGGCTGTAGTACTGCTGATTTTATTTCCTTGATATCTGACATCATTGACTTCAGCATTTCACTGTCACTTTCCATTTTAACCTTTTCTATAATAGCCTTTTCATCTTCCTCTTTTATAGTCAGTTTTTGAATGTATTTAAGATCATCCAGGTACGTCTTTCCAGTGAAGGTTTCCAGTCTTTGGCAGATATCGGACATTACTGACCAGGTGTCATCAAATTCTGACTGAGAGGTGGAGGCTGAGCTCACGTGTGCAGTCAGAGAGTTTCGGATTAACCTAATTCTCTCAATATCGTCACCAACGGTAATGTCTACTGCTGCAGGCTCTTTTCCCCACATTCCTTTTGTTGGTTTAGGGATAGTTGAACAAATGTTTCTTATCATCTTGTATGTTAATGAAATATCAAAATCCTTATATCCAGAAATATTTGCCTTTTTCAGAAGATTTTCTTGATCTGGATTCAACTTTAGATCTCCTCTCTTTTTTGTCGATAATGTATTCACCTTGTTCTCAATATAGCAGGGAGGTATTTCTGATTCAAGAATATCTCTGTACGCCTTATTCAACACATCGTTTGTTGCCATTCCAAGTTTAGCAAACCTAGATCGACCCTCCAGCCCTTGGGCAGAAGCCATTTGACTGCTAGAATCTCCTAACTTTCTCTGAAACAGTTGACGATAGTAATTGTAATGAAGACAACTAAGCAGAAATATAAACAAGAGGCCCATGGGCCAAATAGCTCACCTGAGAATCTTTTGTCATATTGTTCTTTTCCAGATTTCCCATTTGTAATGAATAATGTGGCCCCGCCCTACCCCCGGGGGTCATTATTTGAACAATTTAGAATCTACACTTCCCCAGGATGCTTCCACATCAGTTTCAGCTTTTCTGGCCAAATGGTTCTTGAGAAGAAGATTTTCAAAGATTTTTCCTATATATTTCTATGTAAAACTTTGATTCCCCATTGTGGCCCCGCCCAACCCCCAGGGGTAATGATTTGAACAATTTAGAATTTACACTATCCAACAATGCTTCCACATCAGTTTCAGCTTTTCTGGCCCAGTGGTTCTTGAGAAGAAGATTTAAAAAAAAAAAAATTCAAAATATTTCTATGTAAAACTTTGATTCCCCATCGTGGCCCCGCCCAACCCCCGGGGGTCATGATTTGAACAATTTAGAATCTACACTACCCCACAATGTTTCCACATCAGTTTCAGCTTTTCTGGACCAGTGGTTCTTGAGAAGAAGATTTTCAAAGATTTTTCCTTAATATTTCTATGTAAAACTTTGATTCCCAATTGTGGCCCAACCCCCAGGGGTAATGATTTGAACAATTTAGAATCTACACTATCCAACAATGCTTCCACGTCAGTTTCAGCTTTTCTGGCCCAGTGGTTCTTGAGAAGAAGATTTTTAAAAAAAATTTCTAAATATTTCTATGTAAATTCCCCATTGTGGCCCCGCCCAACCCCCGAGGATCATGATTTGAACAATTTAGAATCTACACTATCCCAGGATGCCTCCACATTAGTTTCAGCCATATTGGCCATGTGGTTCTTGAGAAGAAGATTTTTTAATGACTTCACCCTATTTTTGTGTTTTCTTGATTATCTCCCCTTGTGAGGAGACTTGGCCCTTCATTTTAACAATTTAAATTTCACTTCACCCAAGGATGCTTTGTACCAAGTTTGGTCAAAATTGGCGAAGAGGTTCTTGAGAAGAAGTCAAAAATGTGAAAAGTTTACAGACGGACGGACAGACAGACAGACAGACGGACGGACGAATGACAAAATGTGATCAGCAAAGCTCACTTCAGTCTTCGGCTCAGGTGAGCTAAAAACAAACAAGAGATGTTTGTAAAAGACTTATGCCCCACTCCCCCTAAATTGGAATTTTTCCAAGTCCAAAAGGGTTATATTTTAATTTGTTCTAATAATTGGCGCGCATTGCCAATTAAGCACGTTCGCTGCATTTGTTTGAGTGTGTGTTTAGTGTGAATACTTTGAGAGATCATGTGATATTGTTATTCTAAGAGATGTTTGTAACCTAAGACTAACTGCTGATGCCCGTTTCTACTCCCCCTAAATTGGAATTTTTCCAAGTCCAAAAGGATATGTCACAGATGTTATATTTTAATTTGTTCTAATAATTGGCGCGCATTGCCAATTAAGCTCGTTCGCTGCGTTTGTTTGAGTGTGTGTTTAGTGTGAATGTTTTGATAGATCATTTGACATTGTTATTCTTTTGTTTACACGTGTTTCCGGTTTGGTGACCAAACGTGACCTTACTGCTGACCAATGACTGACCGTTTCTACTTAATTAATATGCATGTTTTAACTTCTGCACTCAGTACATAAGCACTGTACCCGCCAAATTCTTTACCCCCACGATTTTGCCTTTACGGTAAAAGACTGTGTATCTGTGTATATTGATTTTAAGTTATCTTCAAAGTATTTACTTGGAGTGTAATTAACTGGATTCCTGGTAAGCTTTCTGTTTACCTTTATTGTAATTATCATGTAAACGTATTTTATATTTTACTTTCAATAATTAATCCCGACAGCGAACAATCACATAATTTATGTGTTGTTAATGTCTAATCTTAAATGTAAAGTATTTGTCTTGTGTGTATTGTGTTGTGAGAGAGTGTTTGATTTATAGTTAGGTTTATTGTCATATTAATGCACATTATTAAATACTTGTGCCGAATCCATTGTCGGAGTTTTGATATTCCTACAAAAGACCCGGTAACTGTCAGAAATGGCGCAATTGTACCCAAAACAGTACTTGACCAAAATAGTCTTCCGAAAAATCCGTATAACAAATTTCATTTCAGTATGTGCAACGGTTACAGAGGAAATGAATTGAAACTGCAAATAATTGTTTTTTTTTCTAAGGGGCATAACTCTGTCAAAAATAGTTTGAACGTACATAAAAGAGAACTTGACTTAAAGCTGAACACGACTCATAAATAGGCATACGATACATCAATACTAGGGTATACTCGTCGCTTTCGTTACACTTGACTGCTTTATTGTCACAGGTATCGGCATGGAATGGCGACCCGTGTTCGTGCTGGTTATCTTTACATTTGTTTATATTTTATTGCAGTTACATTTATCTATGTTGTTTGTGTACTGCTCTGACTTATACAGCTATAATTGTAAATTTATTTGGTATCTTACTTTCCTGCATTAGACAAAGTATTACGTTATTATTCTCGCTACCAAGTTCTGTATAGCATACGTCCGTCTACACCGGTGTCGACTGATTAAACTGAACAGTCTCTAATTCTTGCCCTATTTATATGGGTCTGCAGAGTAGCCAGTCTGGGGAACTAAAATGGCGGATACATTTCTTTTACGAATCGTGTTCAGCTTTAAATATTCTTCTGTATACCAAAATTCATTTCATTATGTGCAACGGTTCAGAGAAAATGAATGTAAACTAGGAAGACAGACAGACCGACATACATACCGACAAACCGACCGACCGACAGACAGCAGCAAAGCAATATGCCCTCACTTCTTCGAAGGGGGGGGGGGGGCATAAATAATATAAAGATTTTTTCATGTTACCTAAGCAAATTAATGACCTTGTTATAGTTTCTATGAGTACCTGTTACATGTATATACGAATGATAGTTAAATGATGTTCTTTTTTATGCTCTTTTACAATTTCAATAGATAAAAGATGTTATCAAAAATATTTATTAAATAAACTCTTTAGTGCATAAATTACCAAAGTTACTAGCCAACTTGGCTTAAAGGAGTAAACTATCTCCAGTTATCAATGATCAACCCAGGTAAGGGGAGTTCTGAACTAATATGGTCAACGCTAAATGAAAACACAGTTGTTTTAGAACATGTCAACAATTTCTAAACAAACTAGATAACATTGAGGTGATGTCAATCTCAAAAAGCCAATTGCTTTAAATTAAATGAGGAAACGTAGGATAATAGGACAGGAAAGGGATGTTAAGGTCATATGCAACGTAGTTTGAACTTTTTGGGGTTCTCCCCTGGAGTTGAAGAGTTCCACTAAATGAAAGACCTGTGTGCAGTATTTTTAATTTCTATAAATGGATTTTTACACCTCTTGTAAAACAATTTTTGAAGGGAAAAAAATCTGAAATTCATGTTTTATAATTTTTGTACATTTTTTTCTGAATAATGCAAAAATTTTCAAAATTCTATATCTTTTCAAAACGTCTGGTAAGGCATCATGATTTTTTGACTATGAACAAGTAATGATATTATAAGTTTAAATTTGGAATATATTGGAAATCTATCAGTAGGTAAGGTACGTTGCGTATGTCCTTAAGATAAAATGTGTATAATATCGGTCAAGATTAAATTGGTTGACTGATAAATTATGTTACAGCGTAGTGCAAATTTAAAATATTTACCATATCATTTTTTAAACTTTCACTTTACACAAAGAATGTTAGATAGTGATAACAATTGTGAACCAGAAGAAGGTCTCAATTCTTCCTATTTGATATTTATGTTCATTTGTTTGTGACAATGATTTTATCCAGATTGACCTACGATGAGTATTTTGGACAGATGATACAAACAAATCTTTGTCAAAAACAAATTGAACATAAAAATTTGAGTCATGTTTTAATGAGTAAACAGAACAAATTTCAACACCAAGCTTTTTTTTTCATTTAAATTTTCACAAAAACTCAGATTTGAAGTAAAAGTATTTGTATAGATTTAGGATGGTTTCATGCAGAGAGGCAGAATTTTGAACATCACAGAAGGTTGATAATTTCTTTTTCTATAAATTTACTATTTGCATCATTTTCAATGAAAAAAGGCCCAAAAATATATACCTATCCGGGCATCCATTTTTGTTTGTACCATCTTTCCTTTATTCAATCAAGTCATGATGGTATTTTCAGTTCATAAGTGCTATCGATTTGCATTTTCTATATATATTTTTGTCACATGTAGTTCTGTAGATGTGATTGTGGAGAAAAAAAGAAATACGCATTGACAATATTTAACTGAATACGATTTTCTGATTGGAGCGGGTTTGAAATGATATATTATACAAATGTAATTACCTTTTCCCAGAAACCCAGAGTCCTTTGTATATTTATCACGTGTTTTTTCTGAAGTTGGCACTTGCACTGCGTTTCTTCAGCTTTGATTTTGGACAGTTCACTTTCAAGAGAGAAAGATATATCTTTCTCATTACAAATAATATTTTGGCATTTGAATCCTTTGTGGAAAATGTTTGTGCCAATAAATGTTTCTGTCAACTTTTTTATGGCATTTTGAATGGAGTCTCCGATTTCATTTGTTACCTCTTTATATATAGCCAATGGTCTGATTCGCAACACTTGCAATTGTATATCATCATTACATATGCCAACAACAACAGTGTGTTCATTGTGATCAAACACTGCTGCTGTTTGATAAAGACATAGACTTCCTTCATGATCTTCATCTGTTGAAACATTCCATCTCAGAAACCCCATGCAGTATGCTACCAGTCTGTAGAACACAAACATGGCAAACGAAGTGAATCGATAGCACAAAATGGAGGAGCATTCCCATTTATCTTCACAAAAGTTGGCTAGAAACTGCTTTTTGTTCATACAGGGGACATACCATGACATGTCACCTTCTGATACAGCCCCAGAGGACTCCAAAGGTACCAGCATTTGAAGCTTCTCCATGTAAGACATAATTTCACTTTTATGTTTCAAGTATAGAGGTTCTTCTTTCCATAGTGCATTTACCACTTTATCTTTAAGTTCTCCTGTTTTGTTGAAGGACTTCCACTCTTTGATTAATCTTGTTTTGCAGTCTCTGTTAATGTGGTTTTTATCAGCAATGATCTTACTGAAAGCTTTAGCAAACCACTGAATGTCAAGTACTGCATGTTCCCTCAATTTTTCATCTTGAAAATACAAAAGAATGCCATTGTCATGGAAACATTTTAGAAAGCTAGACATTTCCTCATCATTTTTAATTTGGTATTCATCAGGAAGGGATGAGTTGAGCCTCCTGATTTCATCAAGGGACAAGACTTTCCACCCTCCTTCATATAATAATTGTTCCATTAAAGCCCATGAAGAAGGTATTTGAATTTTTGTATTGGTCTCTTCTGTAAATAGTTCAACTATGGACTTTTTAATTGATTCCAGTTTTGTCTTTGTTTCATCATTTAGTTCAACTAGACCCACTGCATAATCACGATCATTTAGAGACTCACTTAACCAATCTCTATCCTCGTCTGGTACAGCATTCCAGAAGTCTTCAAAGTACTTCTCTATTTCCTGAAGAAGTAAACAAATACTTAAACCATACAACGTGAGGCCCATGAGCTACAAAGTTATTCTAAGTCTAATTGGCTTATGAATTCTAAACTATAATTTTAAAAATACATGTATATCTTGATTTTATACTTCTAAACATTTCTTATCCCATATTATGGCTATTTACTAGCTCTAAATGGTCCACATCGCTCAAAGGATTATAATATAACCAGACTAATAAACTTGAATCAACTTTTGCTGAGGATGCCACTTATTATTAATCTGACTAACTTTGCCAAGCTGCTCTGCAGAAGTAAGTGAGAGTGAAAATTGCTCCATAACTTTGACTTTTTCATGCTTTTTCTGACGTTAGAAACTTTTAAGAAACATGAGGCCCATGGGCCTTATAGGTTACTTGAGTATCATGTAACAACCAGCTGTGCACCTCAAACGAAAGGAACCACTAACCCTGGGGTCAATACCACAGAGCATATTTCAAAGCATTAATTTATTGTCAGGCTATGTATCTCCCCTCCTCCGACCTAGGGGGTAAAAAAAAAATTGCCATTTTGCTATGTGCACCTTTCTTCATTATAAATATATATACTTGGATCATTGGCATAAAACCCAGGAGCAGAGAAGAAGATTTTCAAAGAACTAATGCATTTTCATTAAATTATCAATAGAGGCCCGTCCTAACATACGAACCCCTGACCCTGGAGTCATAAAATTAACAATTTTGGAAGAGGCACTCTTGTTCATCATAACTAGGTACTTAGTTAGCTTGTTTAATACTCAGGAGCAGATTTTTGAAGAATTTATTTTCACTATATAATCAAAAGAGCCACCTTAACACTGCTGTATATATTCATTATACTATCAATAGAGCCCCATCCTAACTCCAGAACCACTGACCCTGGGGCCATAAAGTTAACAATTTTAGAAGAGGCACTCTTGCTTGTCATAACTATGTTAGTTTATTTATTACCCAAGAGCAGATAAGAAAATTTTCAATGAGATAATGCATTTTTACTATATAATTTATGGCACCTGATCCCACCTCTGATGTTTCGGAGGTCTGTGTTTGCTCTGCTCCTGTTTTGTATTGTTTTATGGATTTTGAGATTAAATACTGTTCGTTATCTCCATATCCTTCATATAGCCCCATCCTAGCACTAAACTCCTGACCCTAAGGCCATGAATTTCAAAATTTTGATAGAGGACTCAATGCTCATTACATTCATGCTAACAGTTTGCCTGATTGATGTCCGGGAATATAGAAGATTTTTTAAAAAATCATTAATTTTAGTGGTTTAAGCCCCACCCCTTAGGCCCCAATGGGGCAGGGATCATGAAATTCACAATTTGTGTTCCCCTTTACACATAGATGCCTTACACAAAATTTGGTTGAAATTGGTTCAGTGGTTTCAGAGGAGAAGCTGCAAATGTTCAAATGTTAACACATGACATAAGACGACAGATGAAAATGGATAGCAATAGGGCAAGTGACTCAGGTGACCTAAAAATCTAATGCAGCATTGTTAAGGATGCAAAAAGTGTTGGGGCCTAATTTATAGGGTAATGTTTACTGTGAAACTGTATCACACAAAGACTGTGAGTTTATGATTTTATATTAACAATCATTCACGCCTGCTAATCGATGAGTTGCACAACCAGCAGTTGTGTATAACAATCAAAAAAGATTGATTTCCAGTTGTGCATTTGATGCAAATAATTCCAGCACATACGTAGTAAATTGACCCAATTCAGGCAATAAGTAATATTTTTTAGTAAAATATAAGAATGTGATACCATGAGCAATTTTCTTTTATGTCCCCGTAAACGAAGTTTAGGGGGTATATAGTTTTTGTCTGTCTGTCTGTCTGTCTCTCCGCTTGTCTGTTTGTCCGCAAAAACGTTAACCTTGCCGATAACTTTTGATCTAGTGGAGCTATGACTTTCATATTTCACATATTTATTCCTTATGACAAGACCTATCTCTGGGTAACACCACATTTGACCTTGACCTCGCACCCACTTTAAAACAAAATTTTTAATTTTTTACTTCAATGGTAGATAATAGGACTTTTATACTTTACATATATATTCTTTGTGGCAAGACCTTTAAATTGATACAACCAAACTTGACCTTATGACATGACCTTGGCGATTTATGTACTCATGTTAAAAACTTTAACCTTGGCAATAACTTTTGTACAGTAAGGGAAAGAGCTTTCATACTTTACAAATGTAATCCTTGTAAGAAGACGCTTCATTGGCTACTTAGAAACTTGGCCCTTTGACCTTGACCTTGAGTTTGAACTACTTTTAAAAACAAACCTTAACCATATCTTTTAAAGAGTATGGGCTAATGCTTTTATATTTTACACATTTAATTCTTGTGACAAGACCTTTCAATTGATATCAAGACCTTTGATCCTTTGACCTTGACCTTAAAGTTTGAACTACATTTAATCTTTTTTAAACCTTAGCCATAACTTTTGAGCGGTTAGGGCTACAGCTTTGTTACTTCTCATATGTATTCTTTGTGGAAAGACATTTTATTGGATACCAATAATCTTGACCTTCTGACTTTTAACCTGGTCACTCATCTGGAAAATGTAGGTCAGATCCAGCATCCGAAGCAAGTCTGGTAATGTTCATCCCTACATGCATCATCCGTGCAAGTTTGTTTCAACATGTGAAGTTTGATAACACTATCTTGAATGGTTTGTTTAAAACTGAGCTAAACACTACTTTAAGAAAAGTGAAGTCGAGGTCAAAGGAAAGGTCAAGGTCAAAAAATGTTGATGCAGTTGCATAGCTCTCATCAATATCTATCAGCATATGAAATTTGATGTAAATATCTTGGATAGTTTCTTTGAAACTGAGCTTTGAACAGAGCTACCAGTAAACACAAAGTGTGACGGAAGGACGGAAGACGGACATGACAAACACTATATGCCCCGGCCATATTCATGGTGGGGCATTAAAAAAACTTTAGCCTGGCCATAATTGGTAACAGATGGTGATAGGGCTTTTGTGTTTCACAAGACTAGAATTTTTGTTAATCTCAACTTCATAACAACTCAATTATTGCATGCACAGGCAATGTTATTTACTTCGAATATTTGTCAAATAAAACACTATTATAGGTTCAAATTTCGGTTGATAGGATGCATGGTGAGGGTGGACATTGAATTTTCGAGGTTAGTAAAGATTAACACAAATTCTGGTAGGCAAATATTATTTTCAATCTGCGTTTTCACTCTAACAGCCTTTGCTTCAAAACAAATATCGTTGCTAATCAACAATCATGGCATTTTATGAGAGTGTAAATTTAAAGAAAAATAAATTGCTCATGGAATCACATTCTTATATTTTAATAAAAATATCAATTATTGCCTGAATTGGTTCAATTTACTACCTATGTACTGGAATTATTTGCATCAAATGCATAACCGGAAATTGATCTTTCTTGATTGTTATACACAACTGCTGCTGTTCTTGTGAAGAATTTGATGACTTTTCCTATGTATTCCTATATAAAACCCTAATAAGCCATTGTGACCCAAAATCTACCCTGGGGTCATCCTTTGGACAAACTTGAATTTACACTACCCAAGGATGCTTCTATATAAATTTTATAGAAACAATCACAGCTCTGCTGTTCTCCAGAAGATGTTTTTTTTTTCTACATTATCCTTCTAAAAGCTTTGCTCGCCCATTAATGCCCCACCCATACCTCAGGGGTCATGATTTAAACAACTTGTATTTACACTATCTGAGGATGATTTCATGTAACTATGGCTGGGCTGCTCATGAGAACATCAAGTCCCATCAAAACCTCTCGTGGCATGATTTGAATAAACTTGAATCTACACTACCAGAGAATGCTTTCATTTAATTATTACAAATCATGGCTTTGCTGTTCTTGAGAAGAAGAGATTTTTCCTATGTATTCCTCTTATGTTAAACTTTGACACCCCATTGTGGCCCCAAGGTTACAACGCACTTTGAAAATAACGCTCTTTATAAAAAATTTAAAGTGCGTTAAAGGACCAAGTCAACACATTTTGAATTTTTTTTTTCAAAAGTGCCTTAATATCAACCATATTAGCGCACTTTGAAAAAAAAAATGTTTATGGCTTTGTCAGTATTGCAAATCCCAGGCGCTCCACTTTTTTGCAAAGATATAAATGATATACAGTGTACGCATTGAAAATTGGGGCTTACCTTTAGAGTGGTTTATCCCCCAAAACTTTCAATTAAATTTTTTACCAATCCTTATGTATATGGAAAAGATAGGGCTGAGAAACCTTCTACTCGTCTTCTCCTTGTTCTCAATGAGAGTAAATCAATACATGTTCATGAATAAAATGTTTTTTGAAAGATATATAATTGCAGCAAATCAAATTCTCTCCATTACTAAAATCTAAGTCCAGAAATTTTTTTTTATAGTCTCGAAATGTTTTGATTTTGGTCCAATTTTAAAGTACATTGAAATATTTTCTCAAAGTGCATTGCCATACCCAACCTACCCCAAGGGGTATTTATTTGAACAAACTTGAAACTACACTACCAGAGGATGCTTTCATATAACTGTGACTAATCATGGCTTTGCTGATCTTAAGAAGATTTTTAAAGGTTTCTCCTATGTATTCTATTCCTATCTTTAACTTTCAATTGATACCCTATAGTGGCCTCACCCTCAACTCAGTCGTCTTCATTAAACAAGAGACCCGTGGGCCTTATAGGTCACCTGAGCATCATGCAACAACTTTTATGTGATTGAATTTGCTCCATGTTTTAAGCTAGATGCTATGACATTCACAATTTTGAAAGAGGCACCATTGCTAATCATAACTATACACTTTTTTCAAAATTTATTTCCCAGACTTAAACACTTAGCAATTGCTTACTTTTGTTACTTAATACCCATAGGTAGGGTAGGGGAACAAAAACACATTTCAACTAATCAGTAATATTCAGCAATAATGAGTAGTGTCCCTAACACTGTGACATTATACATATATCACATGGCTTCGAGGGTGACATACCAGAATATTTGCTCCGAGGTGATAGGAAAGCCCTAGAGTGTTATGTCATCCGGACCTGAAGGCAGAGGGTGACATAACACTCCAGGGCTTTCCTGTCATCGAGGGGCAAATATTCTTGTATAGTCGCCCGAGAAGCCATGTGGTATATGTTATATGACATTTTTAAAATTAAAAGAAAATTTAAAATCATTTAAAATCGTTAAAATGTACACAAATAATCCAAAAATGCATTCTTGAAGTCAAGAAATACGCTGTGTTGTTTACTTTTGCTTAGCAACCGACGTCATAAAATCTCGAACCCGAACTAAAAATGTGTAACGTAAAAACACATGAACGTGATTGAAAGGATGACATAACTGCTTCCGTCGGAGGTTGACATAACTGTTTCCGGCCGGACATAACTGTTTCCGGTGTGATTTTTCAGGGTTTATAGCGAAACTTATTACATTTGTGATATAATAGGAAAACTTATTCAAAAATGTTATATAAACCCCTGACCCTAGGTCCACAGATTGCACAATTTTTCAAAAAGGCACCCTTAAAATTGCTTATCAAACTAGAAATATGTCTATAGTACATGAATGGCCAGCCAAGGATATATTAAAAGTAAAGCAACATGAAAATTTGTATGTGTATAAAATTTGATCAGTTTGGTTTGGGTAGGGCTTATAGTTACTAGGGAATAAACATAGGTAATCAAAGATTACGAAGCTCACCTCGACGAATGTTATCAATTTAAGTAATCACATCATATTTTCTTAATATTTAGTATTCATCCCAGCAACAATATTCTTGCAAGTTGTGTTTAACCCCTTTCATGGCAAATACACATTTCTACGGGTATAGCGTGAAAAACATGAATAGTGCAAACAAAAATTCATAACTGTTAATACTGCAGTAATAAAGGACTTCAAGTTCATTCGGATTGATCTGTTCCCAAAACTTTAACCTGGTCTCTTGTATAGAAAATATAGGTCAGATCCAGCATCCAAAGCAAGTCTGATAGTGTCCATCCTTAGATGCATCATCATCCATGCAAGTTTGGTCCAAATAGGGCTTATAGTTACTTGGGAATGAAAATGTATGTCAGATCCAGCATCCAAAGCTAGTCTGGTATTGTACATCCCTTGATACATCATCCATGCAAGTTTGGTTCAGGTAGGGCTTATAGTTACTTGGGAATAAAAATGTATGTCAGATCCAGCATCCGAAGCTAGTCTGGTAGTGTACATCCCTTGATACATCATCCATGCAAGTTTGGTTCAGGTAAGGCTTATAGTTACTTGGGAATGAAAATGTGGGTCAGATCCAGCATCGGAAGCAAGCCTGGTAGTGTCCATCCCTAGATGCATCATTTCTGTAAGTTTGGATTGGCAGGACATAAAGTTACGTGGGAAAACCTGGTCACTTCCTCGTATCTGGAAAATATAGGTCAGATCCAGCATCCGAAGCAAGTTTTGTAGTGTCCTTTGGTAGATGCATCATCCATGCAAGTTTGGTCCAGGTAGGGCTTATAGTTCCTTGGGAATAGACCTGCTCCAAAAACTCCGGTAGTGTACATCCCTAAATGCATCACCCATGCAAGTTTGGTTTGGGTAGAGCTTATAATTCCTTGGGAATGGACCTGCTCCAAAAACTTGAACCTGCTCCAAAACCTTTAACCTGGTCACTCATCTAGAAAATGTAGGTCAGATCCAGCATCCGAAGCAACTCTGGTAGTGTACATCCCTAGATGCATCATCTATGCAAGTTTGGTTCAGGTAGGGCTTATAGTTACTTGGGAATGGACTTGCTCCTAAAATTTTAACCTGGGATGCCGACGCCAACGCTGGGGGTATAGCATAAGCTCATCTCGACTTAGTCGAGGTGAGCTAAAAATGTAGGTCAGATCTTGCATCCGAAGCAATTCTGGTAGTGTCCATCCCTAGATGCATCATCCATGCAAGTTTGGTTCAGGCAGATAGGTCAGATCAAGCAGTGTCCATACCTAGATGCATCATCCGTGCAAGTTTAGTTCAGGTAGGGCTTATAATTACTTGGGAATGACAATAAACCGTAAATCTGGAAATTTTTGCTGTACATAAATTTTTAGCAAATTTGCGAGTTCATTGCATTTGCAAAAATATTTTTTTAGTGTAGTGGTAATTTGCAAAATTTTGAAATGTAAAAATTAATCAAGTGAACCCTATTTTGACCCGAGTTCACAAAATAAAATTGACGTAAAATTTTCCAGATTAATGGTAGGTCAGATCTAGCATCCGAAGCAAGTCTGGTAGTGTCCATCCCTAGATGCATCATTCATGCAAGTTTAATTCAGGTAGGGCTTATAGTTACTAAGGAATAAAAATGTAGGTCAGGTCCAGCATCCGAAGAAAGTGTGTTAGTGTCCATCCCTAGCTGCATCATCCATGCAAGTTTGGTTCAGGCAGGGCTTATAGTTACTTGGGAATGAAAATATAGGCCAGATCCAGTATCCAGAGCAAGTCTGGTAATGTCCATCCCTAGATGCATAATCCATGCAAGTTTAGTTCCAAGAAGGGCTTATAGTTCCTTAGGAATAGACCTGCTCCAAAAACAATCTTGCTCATCATAACTATGTACTTAGTTAGTTTATTTAATACCCAGGAGCAGAGAAGAAGATTTTCAAAGAAATAATGTATTTTCACTATATAATCAAAGTAAAAGCCCCGCCCTAACACCAGATTGATATAGGGGCCATAAAATTAAAAATTTTGGTAAGGAACTTTGCTCTTTATAACTATGTAAAAAAAGGTTTACTTAATACCCAGGAGCAGAGAAGAAGATTTTCAAAGAAATAATGCATTTTCACTACCTACTTATTTAGCCCCGCCCTAGCACTAGAACCCCTCACCCCAGGGTTAATTTCACAATTTTGGTAGTATATTCATTGCTGATTACAATCATGCAAACAGATTGACTGCTTGATGTCCAGGAGTAAAGAAGAAGATTTTTAAAGATTGCATTAATTTTAATGGTTTTGGCCCCACCCCTCAGGCCCCAGGGGGGCAGGGATCATGAAATTCACAATTTTTGTTTCCCTTCACCCATACATGCTTTGTGCCATATATGGTAAAAATTGGTTCAGTGGTTTCAGAGAAGAAGCTGAAAATGTTCAAATGCTAACGCACAACGCACGACGGACGAAAACAGATAGCAATAGGTCACCTGAGTTTACTCAGGTGACCTAAAAATGTATCATCTGAGGACTAGCTACCGTGATTCAGCGAATGTTTAGCAAGAAATTTCAACAGGATTTATTTCTAATATGTCTTTATAAACTTCACAATGATCCATTTTGCATTGTATTTACTAGGCCCTAGCACATTGTCCCCATCCAACAGATATTTTCTTCCTCCACCGAGAAAGAGTTCCTTCAATCTCAAATCAATTTCAATTTTACATTTTTTTGTTTATACATTTGGTCCGGCAAATTTTTAGTATGTCCTGTAATTTTGTGTTTTTTAGACAATCTGTAGGAATAATGTCCAACAGATTTTTTTCCTCTTTCGCCAACTCTGCCAAAGGATGCTTTCACTTGAGATTCATCTTTCCTGGTTCAATTGTTCTTGAATAGATGATTTTAAAAAAAATTTCCTACTTATTCCTACGTTAAAATTTGATCCCCCTTTGTGGCCCAACCCTTCACCTGGGGTAATTGATTTGACCAAACTTGAATCTACACTACCTGAGGATGCTTCCACGAGTTTAATCTGTCCTGGCCCTTTGATTCTTGAGAAGGAAATCTTTAAAAGATGCCATGTATTTTTCACCAATTCATAATTTTCTACCATTGGAAGAGGATGTGGCCCTTTATTTGAATAGTCTTGATTTCCCTTTACCTAAGGATACTTTGTAGCAAGTTTGGTTGATATTGGTCCACCGGTTGTTGAGAATTTGAACAGTTTACTCTAACAACGGCAAAACCGACGACAACAAACGATGGACAAATTTTGAAAATGAAAAGCTCACATGAGCATTTGGCTCAGGTAAGCTAAACAAGAGGCCCATGGTCATATCGCTTACCTGAATAACTTTTGTGATGCAGTTCTTTACCAGATTTCCCCTCTTCTTATATCTAGTGTGGTCCATTATCCCCTCACCCCCTATCCCCATCTTGATTTTAATAATTTAAAATCTACACTACCCCAGGATGTTTCAACTTTTCTGGCCCACTGCTTCTTAAAAAGAAGATTTTTTCCAATATATTTCTATATAAAAACTTGGATTCCCCATCGAGGCCCCGCCCTACCCCTGGGAGTTATGATTTGAATAATTAAAATTCTACACTACCTCAGGATGCTTCCACATAAGTTTCAGCTTTTCTGACTCAATGGTCTTATGAAAAAGATTTTTAAAGGTTTTTCCTATATATTTCTATGTAAAACTTTGATTCCCTATTGTGGCCCCGCCCTAACCCCAGGGGTCATGAGTTTAATAATTTAGAATCTACACTATCCCAGGATGCTTTCATATAAGTTTAAGCTTTTCTGGCTCACTGGTTCTTGAGAAGATTTTTAATGACCCCTGCCCTCCAACCCTTTTTTTTCTTTTCTTGATTATCTCCCCTTTGAAGGGGACATGGCCCTTTATTTTAGAATTTAAACTCCCCATTACGCAGTAATCCCTTAGACCAAGTTTGGTTAAAATTGGCCCAGTGGTTCTTGAGAAGAAGTTGAAAATGTGAAAAGTTTACAGACGATGGACAAAATGTGATCAGAAAAGCTCACTTGTAACTTCGGCTCAGGTGAGCTAAAAAGACGAGAGACAAATTTATTCAGATAAGCTCAATTAAGTCTTGGCTTAGATGAGCAAAAGAGAGTGTTCTGCATAAATTTTAAACCGGGAAAAAATGAATTATCTTCATTCTTATAATTTACATCTAGTATGAAATATTTACATTTCAGTTCAAATTCTTACTTCTGCAGACGTTCCTTCTGTGTGTGTGACAATAATGAACAGTGGCGCCTTAGAGCCTCCAAATGTCTTGATTGAGGTTATCCAAAACTTCAGGTAGTCTGTAAAAAAAAATAGGGCATGGTAATAGGATAAAACAGACAAACATCATTGACGAGAACTAACACTTCTATAGTACTTACAACAGTGAGCAGGAACATGAGAAACAGGCCTTTTCTTTTCACAAAAATGCAAAAATGCTCAATAATTATGTAAAAACACTCATGAGATATTTTTAATTTTATGTAATTGCTAAATGTTTCATTGGTAAATAATGAAAATTAAACTGCTTATGAAATTGAATTTAAAATTCACTAAGTCTTCCATAATTATATCCAACAATTAACTACTGTGTAAAGTGTCAGTAGCAAATAGTACATAATTATGTAACAAACCATCAGGCAATCTTATAATCATCATAAACTTATCAAAACTTAAGTATGCTAGCTGTTCCAGACAGAGGGATTTTTATTAATTAATCCTGTATTTTGCTGTTAGATTATTTTGGCCCATTGTGGTCCTTCTTTTCTCTTAGGGTACTTTATTTGAACAAACTTGGATCTTCACTCTGAGAGGATGCTTCTGATTAAACCTTTTCGACTCTGAATGGTTCTTAGAACATTTTTTGAATGCCATTCATTGATCATTTATTTTTAATTACATGTATCTTTCTCCTTTAGAAGATGGCTTAGTCCTTCAGTTACCCACCACAATTTGTAACAAGAGGCCCATGGGCCACATCGCTCACCTGAGCACTAAGGGTAGGAAAAAGAAGAAAATGGCTTGTTATTGTAAAGTTTAAATCCATAAGTAGTCCCATGACCAATCATGGATTTGCTATTTTTTAGAAAATGATTTTCAAAGAATTTTCATAATATATATCTTTAAAAACTTTGGTCGGCCATTTTGGCCCAGCCCTACCCCTGGGGGTCATGATTTGAACAAACATGAATTTACACAACCTGAACATGCTTCCATATTAATATGATGAATTATGGCTTTGTCATTCTTGAGAAGAAGATTTTTAAAGAATTTTCCTATATATTTCTATGTAAAACTTTGGTCGGCCATTTTGGCCCCGCTTACCCCCGGGGGTCATAATCAGAACAAACATGAATCTACAGGATGTTTCCCCATAAGTTTCATCTTTCCTGGTACAGTGGTTCTTGAGAAGAAGATTTTTAAAATATGACACAAAATTTTCATGAATTCCCAATTATCTTCCCTTGAATGAGGGCCTGGCCCTTCATTTGAACAAACTTGAATCCCCTTCACCCAAGGATATTTTGTGGGAAGTTTGGTTGAAATTTGCTAAGCGGTTCTTGAGAAGAGTCGAAAATGTGAAAACAGACAGACAGACGGACAGACAGACAGCTGGACAGGCAGACGGACGCCGGACAAAATATGATCAGAAAAGCTCACTTGAGCTTTCAGCTCAGGTGAGCTAAAAAGTTTAATTGAAACTTGTCTACTGGCCCTTTAGATATTGCAAATAATGTGAAGTTAACAGTCAGAAAAATAGATGCTTATAATGGCTATAGTGAACTACCCCCCTCCCCCTACCCCTAGCCCAACTTTGAATTTTCTGTAATTTTTTTAAAATTTTCTCTTACATTTTTTGGGAAGTTTGAATGCCTTCTACCGCATATTTTTTTTATCTTGATGAGTGTAAGGCTCACAGACAAAACTCTGAGATCACAACATAATGCCTTACCTTTGTAAGTCCACACAGAGAAGATTGATCCTTCTTGATTATCTTTCTCCCTATCGACAACATCCTCAAACTTCTTAGTCATGTCCAACACAAGGATAAAGAAGGCCTTTGGTGTTACGTAAATTTGGTGACAGGCATAATACGCTAACTGACCAGCAAAATCCAGCATACTGACAGTTGGTAAGTTCTCTTTTTCAGACAAGATTTTCTGAAAAATTTCATCCTTCACCATTTTCTGTGCTTCTGAGGAGAGAACACTGGCCATTACCTCTACTGTATTGACTTCTTCTTTGACTTCAGGTGGTGGGCTAGGCAACTCAACTTTCTCTTCTTCTCGGCTATAGATTTCCCCCCTCTCTTTATCAGGACTTTTCAGTTCCGAATTGTCTCTATTTTCATTTGGATTGGAAATGTCAACTTCACCGCTAATGTTTGGCACCAGGTCCGCAGCATTTATCCTGATAAACGTCTTCAATGGTGAATCGTCATCAGCTACTGTTAATACATGTAAATAATTTAATCATCTTACATTCTAAGTTCATGTACTCTAGAAAATACTTAATAACATTACAATTAATCACAGATATATTTTCATATTCATCATTTTTTAATGAATGTGATATTTTTTAAACATGAGATGTTTGTAAAACACCTATGCCCCCTCCCCCAAAATGGGAATTTTACCAAGTCCAAAAGGGCATCACTCTGTCAAAAATGGTGCGATCGTACCAAAAAAAACTTGACCTAAATATTTATCTGCTAGATCTGTATACCAAATTTCATTTCAGTATGTACAACCATTGTGAAGAAAATGAATGGAAACTGCAAATAATTGGAAATTTTTTAAGTCTAAGGGGCATCACTCTGGCTTAAATGGTGCTATCATGCCCAAATAAAAAATTTACCTAGATTTTTATGTGATATACCTGTATATCAAATTTCATTTCAATATGTGCAACGATTGCGAATAAAATGAACGGAAACTAAAGTGGACCGACAGACCAACAGACAGCAGCAAAGCAATATGCACTCCCTCCTTCGAAAGGGGCATAATAAATAACATTGAATATAGACTGGTACTTTTGTATCATTATAACAGTAACTTGATCTGAAGAGTCGTATATCATTGAGTTGTCAGGCGCAGATCATTAGATCAAACAAGACGAGAAATGTCAAGTTTGATTTGATGAACCGTGTCTGTCAAAGAGATGTGATAGTTATACGGCCCTTTGGATCAAACTACTGTCATACATATTTTTAATTTTAATACAGAAAGGCTCCTTAAACATGTTAAAACCGATTTTTGTGCTTATTTTGCTTTAAAAATAGTGTCTGCCACCATCGCACACAATTTTGCATATTTTATGTAAACTGCATTGAAAAAATCACATGTCTCAAAATCTTTTTGGGCGATGGTGCCAGAGTATGTTTTCTTTAGGTCTTTGGCTCAGCTCAGAAGAGCTAAAATTTAAAATCTGTAAAACAGCAAAAAAATGTCTATATGTCCTGTGTGTGTATCAGTTACCTTCTAAAATTCCATCTTTAACGATGAAAAGATGTTGATGGACTTCCAGCCCCCTGGTGGACTCTGTAACTTCACCGATATTGTGATGTTGCCCTCTTAATCTCTTCAGTAGAGTTGTTTTTCCCGCCTCAGCACATCCAACGAGTATTCCTCTGGCATGGGACACGGTTGTCTTCTCCTTTCTCAAGAATGTCTTTAATCCCTCAACTTGATCTAAAACACCAAAAGTTGGATAAAAAAAGTCACAATAATGCTCCCTGAAGACATGATTTGAACAACTTGATTCAACACTTCGTTCAGAAGGTTTGCTGTAAGTTTCAAATTTTTGGGCCCACTGGTTCTTGCAAAGATTTTCAAAAGATATCACCAAATTTGTCGCTACTTCTGAATTATCTCTTCTTGAAAAAAGTGTGGACCCTCACTAGGAAAAAGGAGGCCCATGGGCCACATTGCTCACCAGAGCACTTTGGCTAATTCAGTATTTTATGAGTGATATCAAGCTATCCCTAAGGGGAGGATGTATGATTTGAACTTGAATCTATACTAACCGAGTACCAGTAATTGTTACTATATTTCTTTGACAAAATAATGGCTTTAAAAGTTTGAGAAAAACAAATTAATCGTCCATTGTGGTCCCGTCCTACACCAGGGGTTCATAGCTTTGCTTTCTTGAGATTTTTTAAGACATTCTAATATGTTCCCATGTAAAACTTTGATCGTCCCTTGTGGCCCTGCCATAACTGGAGGGGGGGGACTATCACAGCTAAATTCAGCCAGGTTTGTGAGAATGTTTTTCTACGGCAGGAGAATGAGCTGGTCTTAGTACAATAGAGGGATGTATGTGTCCGATAAGACCTTATATGGCTTTTCTATTATTTCGCACATAGACAATGTCGAATCCGATGACAGAACGACAATACATGCTGGTTTACATTTTTTTACAGACACGTGGTTTAGGTTCAATTTACCGCTTAATGGTCAACTTAGGCTATTTATGCTTCATAATACGCATGGGTACTCAGCACTTACGGTTTTTAGGACAAAAATGCACATTAAACTGAAATTGTAATTACTGATACTCGGGAATACCTGAAGACCTAGCGAATTGCTCACCAAATACGTTACAAAACTTCAAACTAATGCATATTTATCAATTACTTGTAACCGTATGTATGTATAAATTTTACTGTGATCTCGGAAATTGTACATAATTATGTACATAATTATGTAGATCCAAGTCTAAACTGTGACTCAAATGAGTAGAAAAAATTATCAGAAAGCAGTAAAATTCCAAGCATGTTCTCAAAGTATTCTTGTGGTACTCACTCATTACGAATTTCATTAAGCTGATTGGTCAGTGTTTAGCATATGAATTTATTTTTACGTCAGAAAATCTAATTCCGTCGATCTGTTCATATGGGAAAGGCCAGCTAGATTTTACAATTTTTTTTTTACAAATAGCATGTGGTACAATTTTCTTCTTTTACATATAGGTAGATTTCAATAAAATAGAGTGACCAGCCAAAGGAGAAAATTATACCTACCTATATTCTAAGGGCTTCAAAGAGTGGGGTGGGGTTAAAATGCAATGGATGTAAACGTGAAACCCCTACCCCAATAAAAGATCTATATCTTTCAAATCACGTTTCTATTTTTGATAAAAATAGCATTTTTCAACGGTACACAAATCAGTGATTTGTTACATACAAAATAAAGGGCAGCGCCACAGCATGATAGGCCCATCAAAAAATTACAATTTTCTTGAACAGTTTAGGTGCAAGAAAATCACATCAACCGTGATTCTAAGATTTCGATGATTTTTCCATTCCTCAAAATATTTATCCATCCCCTGTGATGTATGCATCAATTATAATAAATATTACATCACTTATAGATTTCTGTGCTGGTTGTGTTAGACCTTGTCAAATGCCCATCATCAAATTAGTCTTAATAACAACTTAATTTTGAAAAGAAAAGGCTGGCCATCAAATGACACATGATATAAACTGACCAGCAGTTCTTCTGTCTAATCCCCAAAGGGTACAGATAAGGTCACCGCTTCATCAGAGCGACTGAGACAGCTAGCCTTCCTACATTGAACTCATTAATTAATCTTTAACTGGATGCTTGTCTACTCATTACTACCAAGAGATGAATGGGTCTGCACTATCTACTATAAATTTAATAAAATACAGGTACTTAAAGATTTTTTTTGGTTGAGATTTAATGTCCGACAGGTTTTAATATGCAATTCATATGGACATGCTGATTCCACCCCATCCCAAAAAATTAGTTTTTAAATTAATATTACATAATATCAGATTAGTCTATTATGCAATATCAAATTAGTTTTAATTACTTTTTATCAAATTCATTTTAAAACTTAAGCTAGTCAACAAGAGCTATTTTTAATCAAACAGGCTTACCCATTTGCCCAATACTCAAGGGATATAGATAACACCAATGCTAGCTCCTCGCACTCAAAATCCATTAATTTCTCTCTAATTTGACATGCAATTTTCTGTTATCAAAATTCTTCTTGACCAGTGCTTGATAATTACACTCATGGGAGAGGCAGGATTTCTCAGAAAAACATTATATTTGGTATAGATTGCTGTCAAGCATATGCTTAAAAAAATAAGTATTTTCTTGATTTAACACTTTTTTTTTCATAAGAACAGTGCAATACTCTTACATTATTTGGGATGTGTAAATGAATAGTAAAAAGACACATTTAAAAAAAAAAAATCACTTAAATTAAAGGTCACAGTGACCTTGAAATAGGTCGCGACACACCTTTTACCTAAGATGCATAAACTGGCCAAGTTTGATGACTGTAGGTCTTATGGTTTTCTAGTTATGGGCCGGAAAGGATTTTTCCATATTTGGCTATAACTTCTTAAATAAAGGTCAGAGCGACCTACCTTTTGTGCGCAACACACCTTCTACCCAAGATGCATCAGATGACAAAGTTTGATAATCCTAGGCCTAGTAGTATTAAAGTTATGAGCCGGGAACGAAAAGCTAACAGACAGACGGACAGACGGACGGACACGAAGCCTATAACATAATACGTCCCGTCTTAAGACGGGCGTATAAAAATTAATAAAATTTCTATATTTAATTTTTTGTCAATTTACAGTGGGCCACAAGTCGCCTCATTCTTTGAATTTAATTGGGCAACAATAAAAAAAATTATTGAAACAGGAGGTCCATGGGCCTTATAGGTCACCTGAGTATCTAAGACAACTTTCCAACAATTGAATTTGATTCATGTTTTATACTAGAGGCCATGAAATTCACAATTTTGAAAGAGGCACCATTGCTTATCATAATAATACACTCAGAATGCTTATTTTGGTTACTTAAAACCCAGAGGTAGATCAGAGTAACAAAGAGAAAATGCATTTCCACTTTTAGTGAATTTCATGGCCCCTGGGTCAGGGCTTCTTCTATTAGGGCGGGTCCACAGTTGAGCTCCCCATCCACAGGAACCACTGACCCTCGGGCCACATCTTTCAAAATTTTGGAAATTTTATTTCATCATGCTGTTGATTAATACCAAAGTGCAGACTTCAAAGCATTATATAATTTTAGACTATGTTACCCCCCACCCCCAAGTACCTCTGTCTAAGATCATTGGCATTATACATAATAAGAAAGGAAAAGAATTCAAGCATTTTCACTATATAAACAGTATAGCCCCCCCCCCCCCCAACACAAGAATCTCTAACACAGGGACCCTGAAATTCAAAAATCTCAAAGAGGCATCCTTCCTCCTCATAACTATGTACATAGTTCATTGGTTAAATACTCAGGTGCAGAAAAAAAGAGTTTTAAAGAATTTATGAATTTTCACTATATATTCAATAAAGCCCCGCCTTAACACTAGAACCCCCAACCCTGCAGGGCCATGAAATTCACAATTTTGGAAGAGGTAGCCTTATTCAACATAACTATGTACTTGGTTAGTCTATTTAATAATCAGGAGCAAAGAAGAAGATTTTTAAAGAAATAATTCATTTTTACTGTATAATCTATATAGCCTCACCCTAGCACTAGAGCCCCTAACCCTGGGGCCATGATATTCACAATTTTGGAAGAGACAGCCTTATTCAACATAGCCATGCACTTGGCTAGTTTATTTAATGCCCATGAACAGAGAAGAAGAATTTCAAAAAAAATTGCATTTTTCACCATACATGTATAATCTATATAGCTCCATCCTACCACTAGAATCCCTGACCCTGGGGCCATTAAATTCACAATTTGAGAAGAGGAAGTCTTATTCAACAAAACTATGCACTTGGTTAGTTTATTTTAAATGCCCACCAACAGAAAAGAAGAATTTCAAAGAATTTATGCATTTTCACTGTATAATCTATATGGCCCCACCCTAGCACTAGAACCCCTAACCCTGGGGCCATGAAATTCACAATTTTGAAAAAGGCGGTCATTTTCAACTTACCTATGCACTTGGTTAGTTTATTTAATGTCCACAAACAGAATAGAAGAATTTCAAAGAAATAATGCATGTTCACTATATATCCTGTTTCGCCCCGCCCTAGCACTAGAACCCCTGACCCTGGGGCCATGAATTTCACAATTTTGGTAGAGGACTCAATGCTGATTACAATCATACCAACAGTTTAACCGCTTGATATCCATGAGTAAAGAAGATTTTTCAAGATTGCACTAATTTTTGAGGTTTTTGCCCCACCCCCAGGCCCCAGGGGGGCAGGGATCTGAAATTCACAATTTTTGTTCCCCTTCACCCATAGATGCTATATGCCAAATTTCATTGAGATTGGTTCAGTGGTTTCAGAGAAGAAACTAAAAATGTTCAAATGTTAACGCATGACGAACGACGCACGACGACAGACGAAAATAGATAGCAATATGTCACCTGAGTTTACTCAGGTGACCTGAAAAAAAAAGAAAATTTGTGGACAGAAGAATGACGGATGGACAGACAGACAGAGTGATTACTATAGGGCACCCGCAAATCCTTGCAGGGTCCTAATTAGGGCATATAGCCATTCATTTGAACAACAAGAGGCCCAGGGGCCACATCGCACACATGAGCAATTTGCTAGGAAAAAGCACATATCAGATCTGAACTGAAAGTTTACTGAGTTTGGGGGGGGGGGGGGGGCTTGAATTTTAACCTCATAGGGGGTCATGGTTTGAACAAACATGAATCTACACTACCTGAGGTGATTCAATATAAATATCACTAAGCATGGATTTGATGTTGTTGAAAAGAAGATTTTAAAAGGTTTCCCTATATATTCCTTTGTAAAACTTTGATCGGCCATTTTGGCCCAACTTTACCCCTGGGGGTCATGATTTGAACAAACTTGAATCTACACTACCTGGTGATGATTCCACATGAGTTTCGTCTTTCCTGGCCCACTGGTTCTTGAGAAGAAGATTTTTAAAGATTTTTCCTATATATTCCTATGTTAAACTTTGATCGGCCATTTTGGCCCCACCCTACCCCTGGGGGTCATGATTTGAACGAAACTTGAATCTACACCACCTGCTGATGATTCCACATGAATTTCATCCTTCTTGGCCCAGTGGTTCTTGAGAAGAAGATTCTTAAAAAAATTTCCTATATATTCCTATGTAAAACTTTGATCGGCCATTTTGGCCTCACCCTACCCCTGGGGGTCATGATTTGAACAAACTTGAATCTACACTACCTGGTGATGATTCCACATGAGTTTCGTCTTTCCTGGCCCACTGGTTCTTGAGAAGAAGATTTTTAAATATTTTTCCTATATATTCCTATGTTAAACTTTGATCGGCCATTTTGGCCCCACCCTACCCCCCGGGGTCATCATTTGAACAAACTTGAATTTACACCACCTGGTGATGATTCCACATGAATTTTATCCTTCCTGGCCCAGTGGTTCTTGAGAAGAAGATTTTTAAAGATTTTTCCTATATATTCCTATGTAAAACTTTGATCGGCCATTTTGGCCCCACCCTACCCCCCAGGGTCATAATTTGAACAAATTTGAATCTACACTAACTGAGGATGATTAAACATGAGTTTCATCTTTCCTGGCCCACTGGTTCTGGAGAAGAAGATTTTTAAAGATTTTTCCTACATATTCCTATGTTAAACTTTGATCGGCCATTTTGGCCCCACCCTACCCCTGGGGGTCATGATTTGAACAAAACTTGAATCTACACCACCTGCTGATGATTCCACATGAGTTTCGTCTTTTTTGGCCCACTGGTTCTTGAGAAGAAGATTTTTAAAGATATTTCCTATATATTCCTTTGTAAAACTTTGGTCAGCCATTTTGGCCCCACCCTACCCCTGGGGGTCATGATTTGAACAAACTTGAATCTACACCACCTGGTGATGATTCCACATGAGTTTCATCCTTCCTGGCCCAGTGGTTCTTGAGAAGAAGATATTTAAAGATTTTTCCTATATATTCCTATGTAAAACTTTGATCGGCCATTTTGGCCTCACCCTACCCCCCGGGGTCATGATTTGAACAAACTTGAATTTACACTAACTGGTGATGATTCCACATGAGTGTCATCTTTCCTTGCCCAGTGGTTCTTGAGAAGAAGATTTTTTAAAAATGCCATAATTTTTTTCTCTCATTCATAATTATATCCCCTGAGAAAGGGGCGTAGCCCTTCATTTGAACAAATCTGAATCCCCTTCACCGAAGGATACTTTATGGCAAGTTTGGTTGAAATTGGCCCAGTGGTTCTTGAGAAGAAGATGAAAATGTGAAAAGTTTACAACGACGACGACGACAACGACGACAACAACGACGACGACGACAGACAACGGACAGATTGTGAGCAGAAAAGCTCACTTGAGCCTTTGGCTCAGGTGAGCTAAAAATGATTCACCTTCACCCAATGATGATTTGTGGCAACTTTGGTTAAAACTGGCCCAGGGGTTTTTGAGAAGAATTCTAAAATGTGAAAATTTTACAGAAAGACAGATGGACCACAGACAAAATAAAAGCTCAGGTGAGCTTATAACCTAATGAACCTTTGTTGCAAAGGAAAGAGCAAAGTATTTTTTCTTGCAAACTAATACAGCCCTAGAACATGTAGAACAAGAACATCTGATCATGGACATGATGTAATCTAGAATTTCAAAAATCTTGTAATAAAAAAAATTTTTCTAATTGCAAATTTATACTGTATAATTGCCATTGAGCATAGCATTTCAAGTTAATAATACAGTTATTTCCCTATAAAGTCAACATAGCCTCACTTTAACACTAGAATCCCTGACACAATTGAGCCAATTTGGAACTTACAATTGACAATTTTAGAAGAAGTACTAGAGATCGCTCATCATTACTATACGCTTAGTTTGTTGTAGTTTGTTTCTTTACTATTCAGGTTTTGAGAAAAAAAAATTTCAATTAAATAAACATCTTCTCCCTTTAATCAATAGAACCCCCCCCCCTTCCTATAAGAAACTGATGCAGATTTTTAAAGATTTGTTCTATATATTTCTATGTAAAATTGGATTTCCTATTGTGGCCCTGCCCTACCCCCGGGGGTCATGATTTTTATAATTTAATATCCACACTAATAAATGATGCTTCCACATAAGTTTCAGCTTTCCTGGCCCAGAGGTTCTTGAAAGAAGATTTTTAAAGATTTGTTCTATATATTTCTATGTAAAACTTGGATTCCCTATTGTGGTCCCGCCCTACCCCCGGGAGTATTAATTTTAACAATTTAATATCTACACTACCCAAGAATGCTTCCACATAAGTTTCAGCTTTCCTGGCCCAGTGGTTCTTGAGAAGAAGAATTTTAAAGATTTGTTATATATATTTCTATGTAAAAATTTGGATTCCCTATTGTGGCCCCGCCTTACCTCCAGGGGTCGTGATTTTAACAATTTAATATCTACACTACCCAAGGATGCTTCCACATAAGTTTCAGCTTTCCTGGCCCAGTGGTTCTTGAGAAGAAGATTTTTTAGTGACCCCACTCTATTTTTGTCTTTATTTGATTATCTCCCCTTGTAAGGGGACTTGGCCCTTCATTTTAACAATTAAACTTCCCTTAACCCAAGGATGCTTTGTATCAAGTTTGGTTAAAATTGGCCCATTGGTTCTTGTGAAGAAGTCGAAAATGTGAAAAGTTTACAGACGGACGGACAGACGGACGGACGACGGACAAAATGTGATCAGAAAAGCTCACTTTAGCCTTCGGCTCAGGTGAGCTAAAAATATGTTCACTTACATTTTCAGCTGTGAATGGAATGAATAAAAACTTTTAAAAATTCTGAAAATTAATTCCCATTATCCAACATGTCCAATAAAACGCTTAATTTTTTTCCCCTTATTTCAGTCATGATCAATAAAACTAAATATTTTTTGTGAAATTGTTCATTATCCAATTAAAAATATGATATCCATTTATTATTTTTTTTTTTTACATGAATACACATGTGTATTGCAATATAACATTTTTTTCCTGCATTTTTTTACCATCCAATAATAGCTAAATAATGTGAAACTCTATATCTGTCTACAATTGTTTATATACACTTCTGGTCCCCTCATTTTCATTTATATGGGAAAATAACAAAATTGGTCCTTTATAAAATTTTCCCAATTTGAACGCATTTCGCGTCAATTTTCCCAATTCTACGGACCCCGGACCCAGTTTAAAAATGGTAGGAAAACCCCTGCTTCTGCAAGATGATGTATGTCAAAATTGGTTGAAATTCGTTCAGCAGTTTATGAGAAGAAGCTGTAAACATTTAAATTTTAATAGACAACTAATGATGCTGAACAAAAGTCATATAACAAATAGCAAAAGGTCAGTAGATTAACGCATGAGACTTAAAGATTCTTACACTTTTAGTAGATTTCAGCCGAAAACTTTTAATTCTTAACCATGTTAACCATATTATTTTTTCATATCCTATATATACTTTATATACTACATGTAAGTACATATTAAAATGACATTATAAGTAATATATAGGTATTACATGTATATGTATACATTATTCTTTTTTAAATTCCAATGGCATATTAATTTTCAAGTCATTTACATTCTCAAATAGATAAGAAATACAGTTCTTTATTTTGGAGTTGTCTTTCTTTGCTAGGAGTGAACAAAACCTTTCTATGTATTTATATATGCCTCAGTAATATAAACCTGATTAAGTTCTAAACGGGAGATTATCTAATTCCAGATAATCTTTTAAAAGATTCAAAAACCTTTACATTTATCAATAATATGATTCAATTTTTCTATGGACATCCTGGAAAACCCTGCCTTGCAAATGTGTTTAAAAGTATTCTGATCAAAAAATGTATGGGTAAACTACAATTTATACTTAAATTAATTATAAGATAATTTATCTTTATCTTAGAAATATTTCTTGTTACTTTGTGTAACAAATTACGTATAATTAGATAAACATGTAACATATGTGTAATATTAATACATTTATTATTTTAATGTTTGGTATTTACACAAAAAAGTATTTAATAGTATATAAAGATTTAATATTAATATTATTTTACTGTACATACAGAATATCATTAGATAAATCACACAATCATATAAGAATGTAACTCACCAGTCAGATCGTCCCCTTCATTGATAAGTCTGTAAATGTTTACTTTGTTGTAGATGGCTGATCCAACCCAGTGAAGCTGTGTATCCCAATCATAACTCAGGCTCCATGGTTTGTATATCCCGTGTTGTTCTGTCTCAATCTGTGTCAGAAAGAGACCGTCCTGGTCAATGATTTGTACTGTGTAGGTGTAATAATCACACACCAGGATGTGTGACAGCGCGTCAGTACAGATTCCGTGTGGATTTAGTCGTGATCCTGGTGTAGGACCTGTGTAGGTGAAGCGGTGTCTTCCTCTACTGTCTGTCACCACTACAGCGTGACGCCCAAAGTCAGACACAATAACATCTTCATTGCGGTTCTCTGTGATGTATTGAGGATCACTATACATTCCCTGACCTGTGTTGTCGTGCTGTATGGTCTGCATGTGTTCTCCAGTGTTAGTGTAACGGTGTACCTGGCCTGTCACTGTACCAGTATTATACATCCCGACCAGTAGGTCTCCAGTGGAGGGGGAGCTGTAGACACTCCAAGGTGTCCATGGGTATGTGTATGGTATCACTGTGGTCTTTACTTTGTGATCTGTAGATAGTTTAATGATGTTACCGTGACTGTCTATATAAATTACATCACTATCACTATTCACAGTATGTACTCCACCACCATATTCAGGTAAACCTGTCACACGATCTAGTGTAACACCTGTCTTGTTTGTTAAGATGAGATTGCCTTTATTACCACTGATCCAGACCCGGTCTGTTGACACGTGGGCAATGTGAAGACACTGACTAGTACCAGACACTGTGACAGATTTCTGTAACGCGTATTTATCCATCACTGACACCAGATTTTTATTTCTTTTTCCTGTGACTTTATAATCCGGTGTTGATTTCAGTCAGGGAGATCTCTCTGTAAATTACAACACTGTTCTAGAATTTTCTACATCAATAACAAACCTCTCTTTATACTTGACTCTTGTATCATTGTCTGATTCAATGTTCTGGTTTAAAAAAAAAAATTAACATTAAATAGAATTAAAACACAAACATAAACATGATATATAATTTTACAGTAAAACTCAATTATAACGAAGTCACAGGACTAATAAAATTACTTCACTATATCTGTATAAGGAATTCCTTAAATTCATATAGCTTCCCGAACGAAATTTAAGTCATGTATTTTTTAAAAAAAATCCAGGCGTATTTTAATCTAAAAATCCTTGTGGAAATCTTTATTGAAATGAATATATAAAACCAGGTGTATAATGTAAAATACAGGCGTACACGAGGCGTAATCCTCCCGTATTTTTGGCCGAAATATGCAAATGAGTACGCCTGGAAATTCAAAATACGTCTGGAAATTTTAAAAATAGAATTACGCCTAGATTTCAAGCATACCCTTAAAAATACGCCTGCAAAATAAATACACCCGTATAAAAGAATATGCCCGTACAAAAAAATACGCCTGTACAAAAAAATACGCCTGCTTTAAATAGATTTGAATTAAATATTAATTATATTACAGCAATGGGAGCTACAACTATAGCATGAATATTTATGTACAATCAACTATAGTACAAAGTTTTTTGACTATTTATACTAAAAAAGATTACACAAATTAAACTTAGCATACATTTCTTTTATTTTCTTAATATTTTTCAGTGTGATAAAATGTGAATGAGATTCAAATAAAGGATTGTCATTATAATTTTAAAAATCATAATCTTACATTTACTATTTCAAAGCACAGTTACATATTAGAATATAATAACCGTTTCACAGCATTTTAACATCAAAGTCTGAGTTATCAGTTGAAACATTCCAATAATCACAGTGAATCACAGTTTTGAGAATCATGCCGAGTAGTCCTGTCATTCTTTTTATTCCTAAAAAGCGTAAAAGATGCAAATCTCAAGCAATTCTGTCATTCACGTTTCACATCACATTCCCTAATCACATTTTCATAAATTGAAATATTCACAAAAAGAAGTTTGAATGTTTTATAACTGGCATTGCAAACGGTCATCTTCTTCCTGATGCAATCTTCCAATGGCTGCAGTTCACTGGCAATTGCATTTATGGAAAGCTATGCTGCTGGTCAACTCTTAATATTGCAAGATCTCTTCTCCTCCTCTTATGACCATTTCATCATTCAATCAATTTTCCAACTGTGATAAGGATTTAGATGTAAATCATTTTCTGGAAAAAATATAATTTATGTAATTCAAAATACTACTGACCCAATTTTCAATCATTAACATTTGGCTCTGCAAATCAAAAGCAAATGCAGCTGTCTTTTATTTTCATAGATAACAAGATGTGTTTGTGAAACACTATGCGCCCGGCGTCAACAAAGTTCGAAAAAGCTATTTTTAGTATATAGGTCACATTCAAGGTCACAAGGTCATTGACCTTGAGTTGTTTGAAAGAACTTTATTAGTGGAGTATGCATACTAAATATGAAGTCCCTATCTCCTATGGTTCAAAAGTTATGGCTAAAAGTGGAAAAAGCTATTTTTAGCATATAGGTAACAGCCATTGTCATTGACCTTAGTGTCATTTGAAAGAACTTGATTAGTGGCGTATGTACATCAAACATGAAGTCTCTATCTCTTATGGTTCAAAAGTTATGACAAACAGTTGAAAAACCTATTTTTAGCATAATTGTCACAGTCAAGGTCACAAGGTCATTGACCTTGATGTCATTTGAAAGGGCTTTATTAGTGGAGTATGCATGCCAAATATTAAGTCTCTATCTTTTATGGTTCAAACATTATTGCAAAGGTTAAAGTTTGCAATAAAACCTCTATTTTTAGCATATAAGTCACAGTCAAGGTCACAAGGTCATTGACCTTTATGTCATTTGAAAGAACTTTATTAGAGGAGTATGCATACAAAATATGAAGTCTCTATCTCTTACGGTTCAAAAGTTTTGGCGAATGTTAAAGTTGACAACAGACAGACAAACAGACAAACAGACAAACAGACAATCAGATAAACAGACAAACAGACAAACAGACAGGACAAAAACAATATGCGCCCCGAAAAAATTCGGGCGCATAAAAAGTTTCAATGTTAAGCTATTTTTTCAAAATATTTACCTCTTCTACACCATCTGTGCTTTGTTGTGGCTTTCTCTAATCTCATTGTTTTTGGCATGACCTGCATGCCTGGTGGTTTAAAATTGGCGCAAATACTTGGATGCAGATGCTGTTGTTTACATCCCCCTAGTTAGTTTAACTCTTTTATGATTTCTGGAAGTTCTACTCAGTACAATTTGTAATTTTGAAGAAAAATGCTGTTTTGTTTACAGCTACAACATAAAAATAAAATTCCATCGATGTATAAACAAGGTGTATTCATTATATGAATTAAAAAGATACTAGGGTGGGAAATAGAACTGCTGTACACAAACCGGATATAAATTGATAAGCCGTTCTTAGGTTTACAACATCACAGATAAGTCGTTCCTAAACATGCTCAAAACATCTGTAAGTAATTAGCACAATCCCAGCAGGTTAGGCTAAGGAAGTGAAAGTTGATGGTAATGGAATATAGAGTATCTAAATATACCAAATATAAATCATTTTATAAGAAAACATGTATGTTTAATTATAGCCTGACTAAACAATTATCATGAAGTTCAAAGAATATACTATCTAATTTACAGTTATAGAAATCGTTTGTGTTAAGAAAAATAATATCAATTTAAAAAAAAAAAATGGGAATGACAAAATTTCAGGTCCTTGGGATAATGTTAAAAAAAATGTTCAAAAAGAAAAAAATCAGTTTAATTTATGAAAAATAATTGCTTTGATATTTAATACAACAAACTAACTTATACAATCATGCAATACTTTTGTTTTTTTTATTTTAGTTATAATATATTTTTAAAATGTTTCTTATGCAACTCAATACTTTTAAAAAAAGAGAATGAGTTGATTAAGTTTTTTGGCTAAGTTGAAAAATGCACCCGTATTTTCAAAAATACGCCTTTTGAAATTTTCCAAGTTTTAATTTCCTTGTGCCAAAGAGATTAAGTAGAAAATTCGCCCGGATTTAGAATTTACGCCTGGAAAAAAGGAGACGTATTTCTGGCAAAAATACGTGTACGCCTGAAAATGAACCGTATTTTTAAGAATTCGTCTCTTGTAGGCCAGGATTTGAAAAAAAAAATCCAGGCGTAATACGTCTCTGAATTTCGTACGGGTAGGGATCCAAGATAACTTCACTATATCCGTGAATTCACTATATCCCTGTGTTTGTACTAATCAAGTTTTGCTATATATATAATTTTTTTATAAATACCTTTACATTGGGAACTGAGTCCTTTTGATGTCTCAATAGATAGCAGCCTCCAAGTGTTCACAACCTGTCTAACAAATCAATATTTACAAATTATTCAACAGAACAAAACTATATACAGATTGTAACTTGAAGAATTGCTATTTCTATAGATCAATAAAAATATATATTTATTCGTATCATATTGCATTTCTATAAAATTGAACTTATTGTCCAGAATTTCAACTTTATTATGTACAAAATAATTATCATTACAATAGATCTAGCTTTCTTACATGAATAAAGTCATAGTTCTGTATAAATTATACATTTTCTGAAATTACACACTCTATATACATACATGTAGCTATATGATCTACTGCGTACTGTGACATGGTTTATATATAACCAGATGTCTTTGACGAGACTGTTGTAGCTCTACTGGTTTGTATTTATAACAGAGAAAGACAAATGTTTACAGTAGCAGTTTATAATTTATAACTAGACATCTCTGTAGAGACTGTAGCTCTACTGGTTTGTATTTATAACAGAGAAAGACAAATGTTTACAGTAGCAGTTTATAATTTATAACTAGACATCTCTGTAGAGACTGTAGCTCTACTGGTTTGTATTTATAACAGAGAAAGACAAATGTTTACAGTAGCAGTTTATAAATTATAACTAGACATCTCTGTAGAGACTGTAGCTCTACTGGTTTGTATTTATAACAGAGAGAGACAAATGTTTACCAGGTTGGGGGGAAACGTAAATTCCGCTATAATAGTGGTATCTCACTATTATAGTGAAATTACGCTATATTTCCTACCTTGGATACCCTCAGTTTCATCCGATAACATGCAAGGTGCTGGAACCGCAAGTCATGGTGGGTATTAAAATGAACAAAAACTGTCATGCTTTCATGTTTTGAATTTTAATTAATTTTCTACCGTTGCGTTTAATAATGCGAGCACTCTTTTTTTAACGGAAGTTGCATTTTTAACACAGCAACCAATGATTGCGGGGATATTTAAGCCTGTTTGAATCTCAATTATTGCTCATAAATGTGCACAAATTAATGCTTGTTGCAATTGTCAACTCGCACTGGAAAGGGTTTGTGGAATTAAAGAAGAAAAAGATTATTTTTGTCTGCATGGTTACGGGTATGGAGGGCCGTTATGGTAAACGGCAAGACACATTATGGCAAACATAAAAAACAGTATATTGATAAACTCGATTTTTATCCTTTCAACAAAATCAATTTATTATAAATAATAATAAAAATACTTACATAAACGATCCTAGAAAATCTATCTAATTTCAATTTACGCCGGTTAATTGTTTATTTAAGAAAAAAGTCAATTTATTTAGGGAATATTTTATAAGATTGCCTGTAACCTTATTTCAACACATGTTCAAATAATTATGATTTTAAAACAATCTTTTAACTCCGCACAAATGTTTCTTATTTAACACTTTATGGTTATGCACTTAGGCAAGAATGATTAAACTATAAAATCTGACAGAAATAGCTATAGTTTTTTCTTTTTATTTGAAAATAATTATATATAGCAAAGTATATAGCAAAAAATCACACTAAAAGTATTAATTTTTCAGACTTTTTGATTTATGCCATTGTTTTATTGTTTAATCCACAAGGAAACTTCAAATAACCAATCACCACTGCTCAATATTCAGCGTAAGAAATGCCTAAACATCCTTGAATAGTTAATATTTTTCACAACTAAAAAATTGATGTAAAGCATCAAATCGGTTGCAAACAATTTAGCATTTGAAAAAGTACTTTCACAAATTTGAAAGCATATCCATGCAGTGAAAGTACAAGATATTCAAAGCTGAACTAGAATCTTGAGAAGCGTATACTATAAACGTGTGTATTCTACTGTATTTAGCAATTTTGGTAGAAAATAGAGTCCGCTTATTCAAGTGCATCGTTAAATGTCTTATATATTAACTTTTATAACTAGCAACTTCAGACAGCGCTAAATCAATCCTACTTTAACTTGTTGAAAATTGAATTCCCGCCAAATATTGTACATGCCAAATGTTATACATTCTCAGTATTTTCATTTTCAATCAATTCTTTTATCATTTACATCATAGGCGTCAGAACCGGGGGAGGGGAGCGGGGGGGGGACTTAGCCCCCCCCCACTTTTTTGCAAAGATAGACATTTTCTATATATTGAAAATTGGGGTTTACCTTTTCTGTTGGTTTAACCCCCCCTTTCTATTTGCTTCTAACTCCTATGGACTTTATAACATCGATGAATTCATCTGATATATACTTATATCAGTACTTATTTAATGCAAATTTAATTAATTGGTAACAAAAGTTAGGTATTCTCACTGGAAAACAATTTTGAAATTTGAAAATAAGCCAGTGTTTAAGTTTTTTTTCAAGAAGTACAAAAATCTCCAAGGTCAAGGTCAAAAGGTCAATGTAATTTGCATCAAATGAAAGCTCTGGCAACATAGAATACTTATGGAGAGTATTGAAGCCCTTATAAGCCCTTACCGTTCAGAAGTTATGGCCAAGGCAATTTTTTTTTAAAAGTAGGTCACACTCCAAGGTCAAGGTCATAGGGTCAAAGTTCTAACTTGTTATCAAATGAAAGGTCTTGTCACAAGAGTTCAATATGTAAAGTATGAAAGCAATAGCCTTAAGTATTTAAAAGTTACAGTCAATGTTTGCATTTTTTAAAGTAGGCCAGTATCAAAGGTCAAGGTCAAAGGGTAAAAATTCTTGGCATCCAATAAAGGGTCTTTTCACATGGATTACGCATATGAAGTGTGAAAGCCCTATCCCTCACCGTTCAAAAGTTATAGCCAAGGTTAAAGTTTTTTCACAAGTAAGGAAATCTACAAGGTCAAGGTCAAAGAGTCAAGGTTATTGGTATCCAATGAAAGGTATTACAACAAACATAACATATGTGAAGTATAAATGTTCTGGTGTCTACTGTTCAAAAGTTATGGTCAACTTTCTTAAAAAGTAAGTCAAACTCCAAGGTCAAGGTCAAAGGGTCAAAGTTATTGTAATCAAATGAAAGGTCTTGTCATAAAAATCAAATTTGTAAAGTATGAAAGCACTAGCCCTAATCTTTAAAAGCAAGGGTCAAGGTTTTTTTTTAAAGTTGGTCAATCTCAAAGGTCAAGGTCAAAGGGTCAAAGTTCTTGGTATCCAATAAAGGGTCTTTCACAAGAATTCCATATATGAATAATGAAAGCCCTATCACTTACCGATTAAAAGTTATGGCCAAGGTTAAAGTTTTTCACAAGTACGGAAATCTACAAGGTCAAGGTCAAAGGGTCAAAGTTGTAGGTATTCAGTGAAAGGTCTTTCAACAAACATTACATATGTGAAGTATAAATGTTCTGGTGTCTAGTGTTAAAAAGATATAGCCAAAGTAAAATTTTAAAATTTTCATGTAAAAGTGGGTCAAAATCCAAGGTCAAGGTCAAAAGATCAAATTTGGTGGTACTCAAAGAAAGGTCTTGTCACAAGGAATACACATGTGAAATATGAAAGTCATAGCTCCACTAAATCAAATGTTATGGGCAAGGTTAAAGTTTTTGCGGACAAACAGAGAGACAGACGGACACGACAAAAACTATATACCCCCGAAACTTCGTTTACGGGGGCATAAAAATATTTATTGATAATGCTTTGAAGACAGTCTGAAATAAAAATGACCGAACCACGTGCATCCTGGATCTTGATCATGTGATAATTCCTATGGTTTTGCAGAATAGGCTATGCTGCAAGGCGCTGGGCAAAATGTGGAAACGAAATATTCCTTGTATCAGTCGCATCATTCGCAGCTGTAACATATTCAAAACAAATTTTACGAGTTGAACAGTTTTTGATTTTTTATTAACCATGCACTTTATGTACCACGTCATAGGCGTAGTCACAGGGGGGGGGGGGGCAGCGGGGGCACTAGCCCCCCTCCCCACTTTCAGATCGGGGGGGGGGGGGGGCAAGAGTATGTCTGTGGATTTTCGAGTTTGGGGAACTTTCAATCTTGTTGTTTTTTTTATTTTTTTGTTTTTTTTGTTGCTTGTCAAATAATTTATGGATTTTAGCCCCCCCCCCCCCCCACTTTTAAGTTTGTGACTACGCCTCTGCAAGTCATGATGATGCGACCGGAAAATCATAATTTCCCTTTATATCTATACATATAGTACTTTTGTAAACTCTTTTTATATCGTCAAAAGTTATTAAATATCTTGATGACAAATGACAATGAAATTGAAACATTACAACAATAACATTTTAAATTTGATTATAAATTTAAGCATTTATAAAAATATTTTTCTTATGATTTTCTACATGTTACCAATGAATTATTATACTGAACTATTACAAAAATAAATTTTATTAGTTCCCATGTTCACTATCTAACACAACCATGCACAAAAAGATCGGCCGCGGTAGCGTCGGATAATAATTTAATGGGTCTTTCCGTTTACCACAATGAGCTTCCATACCCGTTACCATGCAGACAGAAATGATTTTTTTCTTGTTTAATTCCATAAACCCTTTCCAGTGCGAGTTGACAATTGCAACAAGCATTAATTTGTGCACATTTGTGAGCAATAAGTGAGATTTAAACAGGCTTAAATACCCCCGCAATCATCGGTTGCTATGTTAAAAATGCAACTTCCGTTAAAAAAGAGTCCTCGCATTATTATACGCAACGGTAGATAATTTATTAAAATTCAAAACATAAAAGCATGACAGGTTTTGTTCATTTTAATACCCACCATGACTTGCGGTTCAAACGCCTTGCATGTTATCGGATGAAACTGAGGGTATCCAAGGCAGGAAATATAGCGTAATTTCACTATAATAGTGAGATACCACTATTATAGCGGAATTTACGTTTCCCCCCAACCTGTTTACAGTAGCAGTTTATAATTTATAACTAGACATCTCTGTAGAGACTGTAGCTCTACTGGTTTGTATTTATAACAGAGAAAGACAAATGTATACAGTAGCAGTTTATAATTTATAACTAGACATCTCTGTAGAGACTGTAGCTCTACTGGTTTGTATTTATAACAGAGAGAGACAAATGTTTACAGTAGCAGTTTATAATTTATAACTAGACATTTCTGTAGAGACTGTAGCTCCACTGGTTTGTATTTCTAACAGAGAGAGACAAATGTTTACAGTAGCAGTTTATAATTTATAACTACACATCTCTGTAGAGACTGTAGCTCTACTGGTTTGTACTTATAAAAATGGAAAAGAAATGTAGCAGTTAGACTTAAAAATATGCAACAGCAATTAACAGAACAATGATCTTTCATTTAGTGTCTTTTCATAAAAATATTGCAGACTAAAACTGAGTGCATGTAGAACATGGTAGAAGTAAGCTTTCTAGAAAAATTTCTATCCTTGATTATCATCTAAATGTAGCCTCATACCTATGTTTTCATCTTAATGAAGTAGCCTTCTACCTGTGTAATCATCAAAGTGTAGACTTATACCTATGTAATCATCTAAGTGTAGCCTTATACCTATGTACATATAATGTACTCATCTTCATGTAGTCTTGTACCTACGTACTCATCGTAATGTAGCCTCATACCTATGTACTCATCTTAATATAGCCTTTACCTATGTACTCATCTTAATGTAGCCTTATACCTATGTATTTATCTTTATGTAGCCTTATACCTTTTTACTCGTCTTAATCTAGCCTTATACCTATGTAATCATCTAAGTGTAGCCTTAAAACTATGTACTCATCTTAATGTAGCCTCATTCCTATGTAATCATTCTAGTGTAGCCTTATACCTATGTACTCATCTTAGTGTAGACTTATACCTATGTACTCATCTTAGTGTAGCCTTATACCTATGTACTCATCTTAATGTAGCCTTATACCTATGTACTCATCTTAGTGTAGCCTTATACCTATGTACTCATCTTAGTGTAGCCTTATACCTATGTACTCATCTTAGTGTAGCCTTATACCTATGTACTCATCTTAATGTAGCCTTATACCTATGTACTCATCTTCATGTAGCCTTATACCTATATAATTATCTTAATGTAGCCTTATATCTATGTACTTCTTATACCTATGTTCTCATCTTAGTGTAGCCTTTTATCTATGTACTCATCTTAGTTTAGCCTTTTACCTATGAATTCATCTTAATGAAGCCTTATACTTATGCACTCATCTTAATGTTGCCGTATACGTATGTACTTATCTTAATGTAGCCTTATACGTATGTACTTATCTTAATGTAGCCTTATTCCTATGTACTCATCTTAATCTGGCCTTATACCTATGTACTCATCTTAATGTAGCATTATACCTATGTACTCATCTTAACGTAGCCTTATACCTATGTACTTATCTTAATGTAGCCTTATACCTATGTACTCATCTTAATGTAGCCTTATACCTATGTACTCATCTTAATGTAGCCTTATACCTATGTATTTATCTTTATGTAGCCTTATACCTTTTTACTCGTCTTAATCTAGCCTTATACCTATGTAATCATCTAAGTGTAGCCTTAATCCTATGTACTCATCTTAATGTAGCCTCATTCCTATGTAATCATTCTAGTGTAGCCTGATACCTATGTACTCGTCTTAATGTAGCTTTATACCTACATACTCATCTTAATGTAGACTTATACCTATTTACTCATCTTAGTGTAGTCTTATACCTATGTACTCATCTTAATATAGTACTCATCTTAGTGTAGCCTTATACCTATGTACTCATCTTAGTGTAGCCTTATACCTATGTACTCATCTTAATGTAGCCTCATACCTATGTACTCATCTTAGTGTAGCCTCATACCTATGTACTCATCTTAGTGTAGCCTTATACCTATGTACTTATCTTAATGTAGCCTTATACCTATGTACTCATCTTAATGTAGCCTCATACCTATGTACTTATCTTAATGTTGCCGTATACGTATGTACTTATCTTAATGTAGCCTTATACCTATGTACTCATCTTAATGTAGCCTTACACCTATGTACTCATCTTAATGTAGCCTTATACCTATGTACTCATCTTAATGTAGCCTCATACCTATGTACTCATCTTAGTGTAGCCTTACACCTATGTACTCATCTTAATGTAGCCTTATTCCTATGTACTCATCTTAGTGTAGCCTTATACCTATGTACTCATCTTAATGTAGCCTCATACCTATGTACTCACCTTAGTGTAGCCTACTTTTGTATTTAGTGAAACCAGATCAAAAGTGTAGGATAAGCAGCAATGTGAAAGTATTTCAAACAGATTCCTGTATCCATGCCAACACTATTCATCAAAATGAAAAACTGACACCTAGAATTATGTATCTTAATCTTTACTTGTGCCTTGTTATATATATACATGTATATATAGAAATCAGACAAAAAATTTAGTAGCTTTTTGAAAAATTGTTGGACAGACAGCTAGAGGACACCTTACTTTTGCATTAGCTCTTCTGGTCTCTGTACAAATAAATAACAGAGAAATGTACATACCACACTAATTTCTTGTATCTGGTAAAACAATGACAAACTGCATGGTTTCCATTCATCATGTTTCTTTTTCTTGGCTGAGATAACAAAGGACAATTACGTAATTTATCATCTTACAAGAATATACACATGTATGTTTTATGTACATTAATTTTATTAATACTTAATTCTTAATATTGGTAAAAAAAAATTAAATTTGAATGAACTTTTTAACATTTTTAGCCATTCTAAACAAAGCAAGTACATTAACAAATTAATATACTTTAAGTATTTTCTTTTATACTGGGTACTGGAGTTTTATGAAGAGACTTACTTTTACATTCGACAGCTGACTTTTACATTTTAAGTAAGGAAGTTGGTCTATGTATAAATTGTAAAAGTCAGTCGTCGATTGTAAAAGTAAGTCTCTTCATAAAACTCAACTAGTAATAAAGATATGTATATTGAGCTGTTGAGGAAACATTAAAACCTGTGAGGTAGCCTTATTTTCATCCTTGTAACAGCTGCACAGCACCGTAAGCACGCCCCTAGATATCTGTCAAAACAAAGTCAGAACATTATAACCCTTTTAAAAATACAAAAGTGTTACATGTTGTGTTTACAGTCGATTAGTAGAACTGTGATAGACTTCATAAAATTACACCACCATATTGTCCGAAAAATATGTACGATATTTTCATCCGATGGTTTTTTTTTTTTCATTTAAAAATATTTTGGCCTGAGATGAATTTCACAGTTTTTTGGTAATGACCTTGAGCTTACTACATTGAACTAAAGTTAAAGTTTGAAGAACATCCATAATCTTTGCTTGAATTTTCACTTCCAGTAATTATATCAATTGGAACGTAATGAATTTCAAATGGTTACAAATTTTATACTTTTTCTATCAGTGGAGCTTGAACTTGCTAGAATAACCTTTGGTTTGGGTCATGACACACTTTCAAGTAATATATCATATATATCCACAAGAGGCCCACAGGCCTTAAAGGCCACCTGAGTATTGTGTAACAACTTTCATACATATAACTTTGGTTTGTGTTTTAAACCAGAGGCCATGAAATTCACAATTCACAATTTTGAAAGAGACACCAGTGCTTATCATAATTATAATCTTAGCATGCTTATTCTATTTACTTAATACCCAGAGGTTGATCAGAGTAACAAAGAGAAAATGCACTTTCACTTTATAAGAAGTTTTGCACCTAACCCCAAAGGAATCACTGACCCTGGGGCCATATATCTTAAAAGTTTGCAAATTTTATATTTTTAAATTTTACTATGATTGATTAATACCAAAAAGGAGATTTCAAAGCATTAATTTATTTCAGACTATGTACCCCCCCCCCAACCGACCCAGGAGGGGGGGGGGGACATAAAAAATAACAATTTTGCTAGATGCATCTGTCTTCATCCTAAATATATATACTTGGATCATTGGCATAAAACCCAAGAGCAAAGGAAGAGATTATTCAAAGAATAAATACACTTTCACTATGTAATCAATAGAGCCCCGCCCTAACACCATAATACTGACCCTGGGGCCATGAAATTCAAAATTTTGGAAGAGACACTCTTGCTCATCATAACTATGTGCTTAGTTAGTTTATTTAATACCTAGAAACAGAGAAGACGATTTTTAAAGAATAAATGCATTTTCACTATATAATCAATAGAGCCCCGCCCTAACACCAGAACCCCTGACCCTCCAGGGGTCATAAAATTCACAACTTTGGAAGAAGTACTCTTGCTCATCATAACTACGTACTTAGTTTGTTTATTTAATACCCAGGAGCAGAGAAGAAGATTTTCAGAGAAATAATGCATTTTCACTGTATAATCTATACAGCCCCTCCCTAGCACTACAACCCCTGACCCTAGAGCCATAAAATTCAAAATTTTTCTGTTAATGACCTTGAGCTACTACATTGACCTGAAGTTAAAGTTTGAAGATCATACATAATCTTTGCTTGAGTTTTTCACTTTCAGTAATTATATCAATTGGAACGTAATGAAATTCAAATGGTAACACATTTTATACTTTTTCTATCAGTGGAGCTTGAACTTGCTAGAATAACCTTTGGTTTGGGTCATGACACACTTTCAAGTAATATATCATATATATATCCATATAGGTCACCTGAGTATCATGCAACAACTTACCAACAATTGAATTTGGTACATATTTTAAACCAAAGGCAATGATTTTTTAATGGACCCATCTTTTTTAATGATTTCCCTCGATTATCTTCGCTTGTAAGAGGACATGACCCTTCATTTTACAATTTATTCTCCCCTTCACTCAAGGCTGCAATTCCACCAAGTTTTTCAAAATTGACATAGTGGTTCTTGAGAAGTTGAAAATGTGGAAAATTAACAAACATAGAGGGAAGACTGACAACGGGTTATCAGAAAAACTTATCTTTTAGCATACTAGGTAAGATAAAAGAATACAACAATCTAGGCCCTCTGGAAACAAATCCATTTATTATACCTCATACAAATAAACACAAGTAAAGAGGAATCTGATTGGCTGAGGCAGTCATGTGACCGTCGTGTTCGCCCTGCAACAAAACTTCGTGTTTCCCGCATTCGGTTCACCTCGGCTGACTACGATATCCTACATCTAGATGTAATAAGTCGAGGTGTACAAAACGTGCTTCACATCGTGTTCCCCGATTGTGACGTCACAATGCGGCGAATGCGATTATTAATACATGTACTGAATTCAATTGTTTTTAAAAATCTTTGATTAATTATGTTGATATAAAATCTTAAAATATAAATAGTTAAAAAAGTGTTTCCATGAGTAGGGAATGAATGTTTCTACACTGCAGTGTGTAAATCAGAATGACTTGTCACAAAGATTTTTTTATGAAACGCTAGTGGTGTGACTTACACCTACTGGTATTTCATCTAGTTCTCATCAAATGTTTACTTTATTTATTGGATTCTCTTTATATTTTCTGCATTGTGCTTGATTTGGTATAATAAAATAATTATTGCATGAATGTTCGGGAGACATGAAGATTTCTTCACCTATGAAAAATCATATTCCCCTCGGACGTTGCCATCGGGGAATATGATTTTTCATGGGCGAAGAAATCTTCATGCCTCCCTCACTATCATGCAATAATTGTATAGAGTGCTTCGTACAGATGTCAACTACGAGAATACTTAATGAAGGATTACTGATTTTAAATGTAACAGTAGCTTTTTTGTAATTATTAAGGTAAGAATTAAGCAGAATTAATCTAGAACAAAGCACATTTTTGTGCGCAGTAAATATACCGTTTTTCCAATGAGTGGCACTGTAGTTCTCCGGTTTGTTAATACTTTTTTCGGAGAGGTTCTGCAGCTAGTGCACATTGCTTGTTTGTGTTGTTTGTTTCTGTTTTGTTTTTTTTTTTTCTTGTTTTCTTTTTTTGCTTATCTCTTTTTGAGGGTTGCCTCTTTTGAAAATCATTCCTTAATACTACAAGCTTGAAGTGTGTGGCAGCATGCCAATGTTGAATGATTCTTATGCATGCAAGAAGCACAGGGCACCAAAACTAGAAACACCCCCGCACCCTTTTTTTCAAAAATTGCTGGATCCGCCCCTGAATCTTAACCATGTTAACAGTCCTTTCTGCGCTTCACGAAAAAAAATTATCAGTTATTTTTCGATTATATAATCTACATAGATAACACAAATTTCCTTATAAGTTTATATCAAACAATGAATGAATAAGAATCATGTCTACAGTACACAAGAAACATTATAACGTTACTCGTTAGGCTGATAAATAACTTCTTATAAGTTAATCAGGTTGGGCACAGTTCCTTTTTCGGGGAAGTATTACTATAAAAGGGAACTATTACTCTTTTCAGTAATAAATACACTACTAAATTGGGGAATTTTTGTCACATTTTTTAAATAATGCCTCTAATCCATTTATTAAATAGAAAGTGCATAAAAAGTACAATGTGATGTGTTTAATCTTTATCAAACATACCTCGCTGACTGAAAAATTCGGACCTCCATTGCTGCAGACAAGAGTAAGATGAGATTTGATAATTTTCCCTGTTGATAAATGGTACCAAACGTATGGAATCTAATAAGGGCATTCATTCCAGGACCATTTTAAAAGAATGTCATTTGAAATTGAATAATTCAAATAATTATTTTCATCTGTTAAAGAAGCAATGTTATTTAAAATTATTATTACGATTTCATTTAAAGAATAAGTATAAAATTAAATTAGAACGAATAATCTCATGAACGAGTTAGCAAGCGCTGAACGTATCCATTATCACAATTTTAACACAGGTAAGCTACCGTAAGAAATCTATATCATAGAAATATTTCATCACTCTTTTATAGCTTTTTGCAGCAATAAATATTGCAGTTTTGAACACACATACACTTCATAGACAATAAATATTTTGAGGATGTGAAAATATTCTTGCACTTTATCTTTTATTCAAAATAAACACGACAATAGAGGCTAAATGAGTGAAAATTCCCGAATTCAGTAATGTTTTTTATTAATGAAAAGAGTAACATATTACATTTAACAGTAATACTTCCCCGAAAAAGGAACTCTGCCCAACCTGTTTATATCAAACAATGAATGAATAAGAATCATGTCTACAGTACACAAGAAACTCGTTAGGCTGATAAATAACTTCCTTGTTCAAAGTCGATTGTAAAGAAATTAAACAGAAAGGAGAAAAAACACAAATTGATTACCAAAACGCCATGTGTGTAGCTCCTAAATTTTTTTTTTTCTAAATTGACTTTGCAATAATACTCTCTACAGTGGCTTTGAGGGCTTCCAAATAGGCCTACTCACTCTTCTCAACACCAGTTAGGCTTCCGTCCCAGTCCACTGGCGATGAACCCGAGAATATGAAGATATGAGGTCTAGAACCAGCAAAAACATAATTTTTAAATTAAACTAGTTTTACTTTTTAATATATATATAAACGTTGTGTGAAAAGGAGTACTGAAGTGTATTTTAAGAGATCGGAAATGAGGAACTATTTTTTCTCTACGACAATTTGGAACAAGGAGGGTAACTCTGGTTGACCTCTAAATATTTTAGTACTCAAAGAAAATAGGCCTACTGGTGTCAAAATCGGTAATAAATTCAATTCAACAAGCATGATATGCAAATATTTACATCATGGTTCTCCATCATTTCAAATGTTACTGTGTTGCAGAGTTTACGCGAAGAACAAAAATTTCGCGGTATTTCGCGATCAAATTCGCAACTGAAACTGATTCATTATAATAGCAAAAGAATACATGCACACACTTTAAAAATAATCGGTAAATGGTTACACAAATGGTATGGTCGTACATATTGATAAAAGTAAAAAGACATGTTCTGAAAAGCATGAAAAGCAGAGGAAATTCTGGTTGATACTGTTGTAGTACTTTATATTTCTTAGAGTAAATTTGCTTCTTAATCGGACCACCGAATTACACAACAAAGAAACTTCAGAACAGTAAAATACTTTTAAGAGTTCCTTATTTAAACATGTTTAAAATTTTAAGCAATTCATTTACATTAATGAAATGACTTCGGTACGATTTTATGGTTCACTTACAGTACTAACATAATCCTAGAGTAGAGACGTGGTTCTTTAGAAAAGACATATCTAAATATTTTTAAAAGAATTATTTAATCTATTTTAATGCAACTACCAATTAACTGTTACATGGAAGTGTGAAAACAAATTAGTCTTTGTTCCTTCATGCGTGAAGTCCGGCGAGGGTCTAGGAGATAATTGATTATGCAAGGTGAAGCCCTAGCAATTAAGTGGGTTTATTCCCACTTAGCCAAAATTCTGAATTTCTTATTCCCATCTAGCCAAAATTGGGATTTTCACACCTGAGTGGTCACCTGTGTATAGTCTGTTTTAGGTTTATTACCTGTAATATTTACCTGTGGTGTAATGGTTCATTAATCAAATAAATATCATGAATATTTGTTTTAGATATAAGACTAATTAATAAAGTTCTACTTTGTATCAATTAAATATTTAAAAAGAACATAAAATAATATTTGTATTTTAAAGCACAAGTTATGGCAATAGCTATGAAAAGAGAATGGAGAATGTTAAGTATGATTTATTTAAATGAATTAATTAAAAAATGATTTAATAAATTGTTTTTCAACATTGATTTAATTTTTTTTTTTACTAATAACTAAAAAATAAAGAGATCGATAGAAAAATTGAAAAGAATAGGAATTGAGTTAAATTTATTGTGCAGAAATATTAATGCTAATTATTAGAACTTGTGTACATACATGATTGAAATTGAGATAAGTGCTTTTGTGCATAGGTGTTTAAAATTAATTTATTATACGCATAATTACAATGCACATGCGCTTGTTTCGGAATAAAATTTTATCACATAGTATGTTATTACTATAGTATGGTTAATTTTTTTTAGTGCTTGTGGTACAATGCCATAGAAGTCTTTTTCTGATAAATTTGTTATCCGATAAAAATAAATATTGACAAAAAAATCAAAACATTATAAAACACAATTCAGATAATCCTTTATTGTTGTAATATTGAATTTGTTTAAATGATCATGATATATTTGATTAATTCAGTATACTAGAAAATGTGTCCGAACTGATATTTAATTCATAATGTACAAAAAATCTTTTAGAAGTAGAATCTTTATAAAAATGTCCATATTCCTTTGTAATTGCTTGTTTATAAGGATTAGATATCCAGCATTTTATGCATGAAAGAAAAAAAAAAAACCTTAGTATCAGATGCAAATTTAAAATGAACACTATTTGCAGTAACATTAATTTTATAATACAATCATCCTATTAAATTCAATTGTTTTTTTTTAATTTGATTTTTTTTAATTACATGAATAAGAATTTTACTCATTTTCATTTAAACACATGATTTATGGTACAGATTCCAGATTTCAAAAGCATTACCAGTACCTTACTTTTGCATGACTGTATTAATTTTTTTCACCAGTACTGTGATACAGAGTGTAATAGAACTGGCACTTAAACATTTCAAATAAGTTAATATATCAAATCTCATAAATTAAAAATGAGTAGATATAAAATAAAAAAAAAATACAAATTAAATCAATGCAAATAAAATTAAAAAAAATTATTATAATACTTAGTAACTATTAATTTGAATTAATTAAAATATGAATTTATTAATAAATATTGATTTCAATACAATTCATTAAATTGTCAGACTTTTTCTAGTGTTCATCTAAAACAGACTATTGGTCACCTGTAATTAATTTCTTTTGTTCTCTCCCTCCCCTTCCCTGTACACCATTCCCACTTAGCCAAAACCAGTTACCTGTTCTTTTTTCAGAATTTTGGCTAAGTGGGAAGACACCATTAAGTGCTCCACCGTTAGAATTGACAGACGGTAGAATTATTTGATTAAAATCTCACTCAGCATGGTTAGAGAGAATTTATGTTTAGATTTTCAAATTATCACAGATCTTACTGTGTCACCAAATTTTTACTGTGTCGCAAGCATTCAATTTGAATCGTTACTGTGTCGGGGAAAATTTTACTGTGTCGGGAGCAACACAGTAAAACAGCTCATGGAGAACCCTGTATACATTTCCAATGTCTTTGTCCAAGATAAAATTACCAATTGTAAATGTAATTTATTTCATCATGAATGTTTTGGCGCGGTTCAAAAAAAAACCACGTGCAGGGCGGGACAACACCTAGAGAGAAGCAGGCTTGGAGCCCGTGGATTGGCGGAATCAAAGCATGTAAATATAAGGAATAACTGTCAGATTTTTCGAATTCATGAAGATGATCAATGGATTGGCTTGTGTGACAATTTTATGCATGAACGCCTTCGGCGTTTTTGCAAATTATCACACAAGCCAATCCATTGATCACTTCATGAATTCGAAAAATAAGACAGTTATTCCTTAAATAAATAGATGCATTGATCAATCTAAGCAGAACTTGTATGCCTGTATTTTTTAGATACTGAAATCCCTTAATTATAGGATATTTAAATTAGATGAATGAAGTTATATTTAAATCAGAATATTGTTCAGTGTATTGTGGATTTAAGGGACCGCACCCGGCGCACGGGCCGGGGGGGGGGGCTAAAATTTTCAATGTAAAAATGTCTACTTGGTAGACCTCATTTTTAACCAACGAAATCTCTAGAATCCAGGAGCTTTCCTCAGGGCGGTTCCCAGACCCCAGGCCTACTTTATCCTCCCTTTCTCCTCTATCAAATACTCTCCTAGTTGACATCTGAAAGAAGCATATTAACAATGATTAAGGACCGAAATATCTTTGAAACCAAAATGGCAGCATAAATGTTCTATGATTACAATATCAGGGTCAGGAGGACTATTAACCCCAATTATGAGGAATGGTTGGTTGGTTGCGGAAATATGCGATGGAATATGTTAGGAACACACGGTTAGCAATGGTTATAGTAATATTTTGAGATCACAGTTAAAAGTTAAACATGGAGAAGCAAATCGAGAACCGAGCGCACTTTTTTGTCCGCAATAAATATACAGTTTTTTTTTCAATGGGTGGCACTGTAGCTTTTCGGTCTATCAATATATTTTTTTTCAGAGAGCTACATTCTGCAGTTAAGAGTAGTCAAAACGGCATTTTAGAAAAGTCAAGTTATTAAACGGCACTTTTTTATTTTGAGAATTTGATAATGTTTTTACAGAAAATAGACCTTTATATAACATTTATAGTAATACATGTGTATATTATCATTGACAAAAATGTTTTAAAAACATTTTTAAAAAATAGAGAAGTTCATTTGAAAATTGTTATTTTTTTGTACAGCGGTTAGATTTTTTAATTGTACCAGGAACCTATATATATACTAAGGTCAGCATATATAGGTCGATCCCTGATGTATGTAGTAAGATACGGTACCAGCAACAGAAAACTGCGTAGCTACCATAACGGTGCTGCTCGGTAATATTCTTGCAAGCATTCTTTTGCTGAAAATTAAAATGCATGTTTTTTAAGTAATTTAATAAATTATTATTTTTTATTTTTTTTTTGCCGCTTTGAAGATTAAATAATTCAAATTTTCACAATTAGGTTGGGGTTGGGGTTAGCCCCCCTACTTTTTCGCAAATACATGTATGTACATACAGAATACATGTATAGGCATTGAAAATTGGGGTTTACCTTTTTTTATTGGGTTACCCCTCACCTTTTTTTTCAATAAGCCCCCCTTTCAAATTTGTTTATTTATTCAATTTGACAAAAACCACGTGGCGCGTACGTCATACATACAGTATCACATAGACTTTCATATATTTATTTCAAATGCATCACGTATGAAGTTACAAATATTTCTTGTAGATTTAACATGCATCTGCTGGATTAAGATATACATGTATCATAAAAAGTGTATATACAAAATCCACTTCTTATAGTTGTTTATAAAGAGGACATACAAATAAAAAATGATGTCCATCCTCTACAACAGTTTGACAATTAATACAATATCTTCCATCTCTTGGTATAATCAGGTAATACAAAATCTTCCATCTCTTGGTATAATCGGGTAATACAATGTCGCCAATTAACCTTTATCTGTATAATTTGTGTTCTCTTATTCTCAATCGAGTCAAAAAAGAACAAAGATTCTTGGAAATTGAAAAATTTAAGTATGGTTGGATTTCAAGCCTGTTTAGATTTCCCTGACTCATTAACTGGCTGTAGAATGATATAATTTGCCATTACCTTTTTTTTATATTCATTAAATCATTAAACAAATTTCATTAAACAACAGACAGCCTTTTTGTACTTAAAACTTTAATGACGAAATGTTGTTCGAAAAAAGACAAAAATATATGCTATTTTTGTAGATCTGCGCCAAGCATTTGACACAGTTTGGCATATTTAGGGCCTTTTATGCAAATACGTGAACAATCAAATTGGCCAAAAATTCTTTAATGTTATTCAAAGTATGTACAGTTCATGTGAATCAGCTGTTAAATTCAAAAAACAGTCATTCCAATTAGACAAGGGGATAGTCTAAGTCCAACTTTATTTAACTGTTTTATTAATGACCTATACATGACATTTGTGATCAGTCATGTGACCCACTCATACTCAAACACACACACATGTATCTAGTTTAAGCTTTGCAGATGACCTTGTTCTGCTTTCAGAGTCACATAGCGGTTTAAAGAATACACTAAACAAACTACAGAATTATTGCTTATGTTGGCTATTATCTGTGAATACTACAAAAACAAAAGTTCTAACTTTTCAAAAAATACATAAACCAACCCCTGTTTTATATTATGATAATCACCCTCTTGAAGAAGTAAAAGAAAACAATTTTCTTGGAACAATAATTGACCATAAAGGAAGTTTACACAAAGGAATACTAGAATTGTCTAAGAAGGGATTAAAAGTAATATTCTCCTTAAGAAAAGTTTTTAACAACTTTGCGCAACTACCTGTGAATTTGTCTTGTAAATTATTTGACGCTCTTGTTCGTCATATTTTATGCTTTAATCGTGAAGTCTGGTTTATGGATGATTATCTTCCTTCATTCAGAGCAATGCTCCGAACAATAAAAAATAATATTTCCATTTCTAATTTTTTTTCTGTGATAACTGTTTGAAAGTTGGGGGAATTTTTTGAAAAATAAAGTCTGCGTTTTCGTGAATGTTGCAGAATAACCTCTGAGGTCGGGAAATGTTTTTTGAAAGATAAAAGCCGAGGCGCTAGCCGAGGCTTTTATATTTCAAACAACATTTCGAGACCGAGGAGGTTATTCTGCATCATTCACGACAACAAGGACTTTAATTCTATTCTACCAAGGTGGATAAATACGGCCGATTGTTTCATCTATAGAGAAACGAATTAGGTCATCATGTCTCGATTACGCTGTTCTATGTAACACCAGAGGGAAATTTTGTTGACTTACCTATATATGGAATGTAGACGATTTGAGCTTTTGTTGCATTAAAAATGGTCTTTTTAAATTTAAAATTTGTTCGTAATATGTATTGAACATTCAAAATGAATATAGATAACAAAATCATGTTCTTGTTTTACTGCTAAAATCACGTTGTCTAATGTGTAAGGAGGTCTGTGGAATAGCCCCGCTTAGCTATAAAAACAGACATTCATCAGCAACTTGATGCAATTTACAATGTTTATACTGCAAAAGACGACACATCGATGCGGTCTAAACAAGTATTTCATTCTACAGCCAGACATGCATTTGAATTGTTCAGAGTATACACGTGTTTCTGATCTGATAATTTTTTGATGACTTTCGTGATTTATTGGAGAATAATGTCCGCCGGTTTCCTTTGAAGTTTTCAATAACCGTGGTAGAATTCTTGATAATTCTGCCGGAATGTAAGTTAGGCAGGTCGATAGGTCAGCAGCTAAGGAGGCCTAATACGCATGCAAATCTCGTGCGCATCTGTCTCTGTGTCTGACAATAAGGAGGCCAAATGTGCATGTAAATCTCGTACGGCTGCCTTTGTGTTTGACGTCAGTGTGCGAGGACTATTGAAATTGGCATGGAAATCCTCGTGTAATTTAAATCTATTAGTCTACATTTTTAATGTCTAAGTCTACAATTTTATTTCACAATGTAATGGAAATATAAGGAATCACTGTCTAGTTTTGAGAGAATGCCAGGGACATCAACAATAGTTGGAAACATGGGATAATTTTAGCATAACGGGCTTCGCCCATTATGCAAATTATCCCATATTTCCAACTATTGTTGATGCCCTGACATACTCTCAAAACTAGACAGTGATTCCTTAAAGGGGGAGGAAATAAGCACCTCCTTCAAATTTATCTGGTCTGAGAACCTATGTCAATCATCTGAAATTAAGCCTGCGATTGGATACTTTGATTTGATTGACATTTAGTTTGCTGCTGTTGTGTATATCTCGTGTACCTTGTCTGGAGATCGTACCGACCATCGAATTAACTTTCAGGCTTTTGATGCCTACCGCACATGCCAACGTGATAAAGAAGCGATCAAATCGTTCTTTTCTTTTTTTAATTCATAAGAATATGCCATAAATATTATAATAATTAATCTATCAAATAATTAAATAAATGACAAGAAAAATCATGGCTATATAATATATATTATAAATTAAATTTTCAAAGGGAGAATTTCATTTCACGATTACAATCGATAATTTTAATTTCCGTGTCATAAAATGAGTTAACGTTCATTTATTCCTCCATTAATTAACAAAATAAACCTGCGTTTGAAGCTAGTATAATGGAATTAAATAAAATTATTTTAAAGTATGACTCATGTACAATGTTGAACAAAAGTCAAGCGAATTTATATTTATAAGGCAAACCTGTACGTGTCGCTTTTCTTCGAGACATGGTGACGAAGTTATGGTATAATGATAAGTTTTAGAAGAGAAATTACGCGGAATATAACATCTTTCTTTGTATTTAATGTTTAAAATTAATAATGAATCACGAAAGAAAAAAAAATAATGCAGATGATTCTTTACCCGTTTCATAGCTGTCGGGGAATCAACACCGGTCCGAACCCTGCAGGCCATTTTTTCAGACCATGCGTTATGGAAAAATCAAGTAGGGTTTATCTTAAAAAGATATTTATTTAGACAATAGTATTTCTACTTCAACATTTTATTCGCAAAACATCGTTTCTAAGTTTCATTGTTATTTACCGAGAGACTGCTTTATGATTCACTTTCTTCTTTCCTTTTACGTAGACGACGTGTAATTTGAAATACTTCCCTTTTTGTCGCCAGATTACAACGACAGATTTTGGTGCTTAAAGTATTTTCGATATAACACTTTATTAAGAAACACACTGTAGGCCTATATAAAAAATGTCGAATTATTAAAAATATCAATTATTTTAAAAGAAAGAAATTAAGAAGGATTCTGTCTGCAACAAAAGAAATGCTTTATTTCGCATTTCAATTCACGAGCTAAACATGAAAAATAAATGTCCTCGGTTTACAAAGTCGTAGAAAAAACGCATACAGGTAATACAGTCAGGGGCGCAGGTAACAACCTGTGTATATTGGTAGTATACACAAGCCAGCGTCGTTCCCTCGGGGCTTCTCAGCCGCTTCGATTAAGCTCCACCCCACACCAAACTTACCTGAGGAAAACCGTACGGTTGAAAACCTCGGTCACAACAACAAATGTGATACACTCGCTTTCAGACACGTAGCATCGTTTTTGAGAGGGGGGGCAACCTGAAAAAGTTGACAAGCATAAAAATAAACGAAAATTATAAAGTTGCCAAAACTCGAAAATCCTATTTCGTGGGGGGGGGGGGGGGGGGGGGGGTTAGTGACCAAAGCCAATTTACTTTCACTTCCTATTTTTTTTCCTACAATTCCTTCATATCACTATACTATAGTAAAAAGTGGGGAGGCCAACCATCCTTTCAATGAACATTCACTATAGTAAAAGTACTGTTGGAGAAAAAAGTTGGGGGCCAGCCCCCCCCCCCTGCCCCCCCCCCCTGTTGCTACGTCCCAGGCTTTACAAGAAAAATCCGTTTATGAAAAAGTACATGCTAGATATTGTAAAACAGTTCTAGGACTCAACAAAACAGCAAGCATATTTCAACATTGTGTGAACTAGGTAGACTTACAGTTCTTTTCTTTTATTAAAAGTCAAGTCATGATGTACTTTGTACGACTAAACTCTCAGAATGTAAACCCCTTGATTGAAGAATCACATAATATTAATATATCTATGCATGAAGAGGGATTTTACTCATGGAATACCCTTGCAATGTCTATATTTTAAGAAAATAATTTAAATAGCAATGACTACAAGAAAAAAGATGAAAAATTTGACAAAATTCGAAATTCAGTTAAAAAGAAGTTGAAGAAAATTGTACTAGATAATTATAAAGATAAAACTATGGAAAAGGTATCTAAATTTACAGAAAACTCAAAACTATACTTGTACAGTAAAATAAAACATAATGTCGATATGGAAGAGTATCTTATGCTTGAAAATAGTTTTAAGAATAGACAAATGCTAACTAAATTTCGAACAAGTGACCACTGCCTAATAATAGAAACTGGTAGGCATAAAAAAATACCTCGAGAACAAAGATTATGTTCATCATGTAATACTATTGATGATGAATCTCATTTCTTCCTACAGTGTAACTTGAATATACAAGCAAGGAATATACAATGAAGATTAATTAATTAAAAACTGTATTCTCGGATACTTTTTCAAATTACTTTCAAAATCATTTATTGCATTTGAACCAATAACTTCATCAGGTATAGTTTGTATACAGATTTGCCATACTCGGATGCCTGTTGTTCTGAAATTTACAAACTCAGAAAGAGGAAAATGTGTCCAATACCCCCTAGAGTCTTGACACATTGTACAATGTACAATGTCAGTACAACCATACACTATATATCCTAACAAACAAGTATGGACCAAGTTGCCTTGTCAAGTTCTTGGAATGTTCAAGAAAATTTCTTTGTCAAGAGAAGTCATATGTTGACTATTTAGATCAAATAAGCCAGGAATGGCTTTGACCTACTGATATGAAAGCTTGTATGTGATAGGAATCACGGGGAATCTGCAGGTGCTCTTAAATTGCACAATTATACAAAATTGTCATCTTTTCTCGCCCACAATTAAATGCAAAGCGAGGACTATGACAGGTAATACGTGATATAAAGATATAGGCATATCTATAAGATTTTGAATAAATTCTGCATCATTTGAATACAGTAGTACCGGTCTGCTAATAAGGGAGCACAATTGGTACCTTTGAGAGTTCCAACAGATTGTTGAGAGATCTGGTCTCCAAAATCCACATGGATATTGTCAATCAAAATCTTAAGCATCTTTTTCATATCAACGCTGTAAACGTCAGAGTTCTTTGAGAAGACTTTTCATTGGATACCAAAGTACTTTAACCCTTTGACTTTGACCTTGGAGTTTTGTGATGATTTCTACATGAATGTCATATGAAAGGGTGTTCATATTACACACAATATGTCATAAAAATGACATCTCACCCACAAAGACACCAAAAGCGGGTGACCACAATTCCTTGAATTTGCTTGTTTGTAATTAAGGTAAGAATTAAGAAGAATTAATCCAGAACGAAGCAGAACTTTTGTGCACTATAGATATACCGTTTTACCAATGGGCGGCACTGTAGCTCTCCAGTCTGACTCTGTCAATACATGTGTTTGGATAGCTACAGATCTGCAGCTAGTGCACAGGTTGCTTGTTTGTATTCTTGGTTTCTGGTTTTTTTGTTTTATCAATTGAACTCCTTTTAGGGTTGCTTCTTTTGAAAACCGTAACTACAAGCTTGAAGTGTGTTCCAGCTCACCCCTGCTGTATGATTCTTATGCATGCAAGGAGCACAGGGCACCAAAACTTGAAACACCCCCGCACCCTTTTTTCAAAAACTGATGGATCCGCCTTTAAATCCTAACAGTCCTTTCTGCGCTTCATGACAATATTTATCAGTTTATCATAAAAACTACATGGATACAACAAATTTTCTTATAAGTTAATATAAGTTAATATAAGTTTATATAAGTTTATATCAAACTATGAAAAAATAAAAATCATGTCTACAGTACACGAGAAACCATAAAACGGTAAAAATAGGCCGATAAATAACTTCCTTGATCAAAGTCAATTGTAAACAAATTAAACCAAAAGGAGAAAAAAAAACACAATTTGATTACCCAAAATCCATGTGTGTACTCCTA